>NW_010316929.1:18849-23453 GCF_000700745.2 Antrostomus carolinensis | reverse complement strand
GAACTCTCTGAACAACAGATCATTCTTCTTTTCTTTATATCCTTTGTTATTACTGTAAAAACAACAACTACTGGAAGATTGTTATCATGTCTTCATTTGATCTTTTATAGATTAAATATTCCCAATTGTTTTAACTTTTTATTTTAGGTTATGCTTCCTAAACCTCTTATTGATCTTCACTCTCCTTTGGACTTTCTCTAGTTTGTCTCAAATTTTCTTATAGTCTGATGCATAAGATTAAAAAACATTATAAAAAAAGATAAAAAACCATTTGCCTATATACAAGTCTTTTAATAATACATTTTGCATTGCAATATGCCTTTTTAAAAATCATATACAATTTTACTTCTTAATCTATTTGTGACTTGCTGTATTCCTTCAGATCTGATAGTGCTTTGTGGCAGCATGTTATATTTTTATCTCTGTGCTGGATTTCCTTCTTTTCAAGGTAGCATCTTTCATTTTTTTGTCAAATTTCATTTTCTGATTTCAAACCAAATCTTCAGTTTACTGAAATCATTCTGTATTTTGACATCTGAAAATACTATTTCACAGATGAAATGCCTTCACTTACCTCTATGAAGCACCACTGACCTGAATAAGGCTTCATTTCAAAGACCTTTTTTATTTAGCTTCTGGATCAGGCCCAGGTTATGAAGTCATTACATGGTCAATCATATGCCAGTCTGCCACAACAGTGTTTCAAGCACATGTACTGGCACTTTTTGTGTGTGGGAAATAGGATGAAGACGAATAACTTAAAAATAACTAGACTG
The DNA here is from genome assembly GCF_000700745.2 of Antrostomus carolinensis. NCBI lineage: Eukaryota > Metazoa > Chordata > Aves > Caprimulgiformes > Caprimulgidae > Antrostomus > Antrostomus carolinensis. The sequence continues at coordinate 22,677 of NW_010316929.1, read as the reverse complement.
ACATTTCTGCTTTTACATAATACTCCAGAAGAATTTCTGTTTCCATTTTTGGTGATATATAAAAATGAACTTGGGCACCCAATATTTATTTGCCCACACACTGTCTATTTAGGTTTTTGCCCACTTCTGACATACAACAATCCTTCCCCACTAATTGTTCAGGTTCTTCTTGGCTGCTCCAGTGGTCTCTCACACATAACTAATGTTTTTGCATGTGGTCTTTTTTCCTCTCCCTGTAATAATCTGTTCAGACTAATAGGTACTTGAAAGTTACTTATATTTGAAATCAATGGACCTCAATAGGCGTGACTCAGTATTATGTTAATTTCGCTCTTGGGTCCTTTTATATGTTGTCCAGGTCCATTCAGGTTTAAGAGTGAAGAACAGAAGTTTTTTTTTGTTGCAATATTTACATGAGTTTTCCCTTTTTATTGAAATATAATGGTTGATATTTATGTTTAAAGTAAGCTTAACTGGAGGTGATACCTGAAGTTGGCTCCATAAAGCTTGAAAGCTATCCTAGAGGCAAATAAATATTAGCATCCTGTCTAAGGGAGAAACTAAATAAAATAACAGTGATGCTCTCTGCTCACTGCAGGGGGGTGGACTAGATGACCTTTGAAGGTCCCTTTCAACCCAATACATTCTATGATTCTAATTAAGAAAAGACAAGGAGAAAATATCTTTCACTCATTACAGGATTTTGTCCAGATTTATATGACTGAAAAGAACTCTGAAGACTGGAAATTGCAAATGAAGAAACTGTGCCTTCATATCTTTAATATGTGTTGCCACATGCTTCAGATGAATGTGACTGATAGAAGTTGTACCGTAAAACTGTGTCCAAGAATCAAAAAAGGACTGCTGAATTTTTAAATGTGTGATTCCTTTTCATGTCATTAAGGCAAGAAATGTATTTTCTTCTCCACCTCCTCCCTCCTCCCTCTCTCTGGGTTTTGAAACTTTTCCATAGACAAAGTGCTCTGGAGGCAAGCTTAACCTTTGTTGTGTTTTATCATTCTCAGGCATCTCACTAGGAGAGGAGAGTCATGTGTCTTCTCTCTTTAAATGTCAAAAAGTCATGAGTTGTCATCTCCATGTATCATCTCAGTTTCTGAAGACACAGGGGAAGTTTCCTTCTGAATGTATTTCTGGAAAATCTGTGCAAAAATGGTTGATTTAAAAGCAATGAGATATACTTATTCTGATAACAGAAGACAGATAGTTTTGAGAACTTTGAGAAATAAAAGTTTGGTGGACAGTTTTGCCTTCTAAAAGATTCTGATTTTCAGAAAATTCTATATCAAAGTAAATAAACCCTCTTCCAGGCAGCTCAAATTAAACATGCAAAATTGAAGCACTGAAAATCTGAAGCTGCATTCAAAATCCTTCCCTTAAATACCAGATTTCAGTCATACTCTATCTGTTGCCAAGGTCTTAAGGCCCATAGTACCTCTGATCAAATTCACTGTTCATGGGACAAGTTTAGTTTAATGCCATTACTGTTTTCTTGTCAGCTGAACAATTTTCCCAAGGTATTAATCAACAGGATGACATTCAGCATAAGCTTCTTGGTAGCCTGAAATGAGCAAAATAAGTGTCAAATGGGAACTGCATGCAAATTTGTATTTAATTTGGATTAGATTAATAAATTTATATAAATTATTTTGATAAATATAATCATTATTTTTTGCTATGTATTGCTTATATTTTGACTGATATTATTTTTATTTATTATTTTAATTATATTTTTATTTATTTTTAATTGTTTGATGCTGGTGACAGATCCTAAATTTGTGTCAAAGTGTGTATCAAATACTAACAAATCCTTATAATAGAAACACAAATTTTTGTTGATTGACTAATTTATTTGCTATGAAGTAGGAGATATTACATTCATCTTTGCTGGACTAAATGAATATAATCTTTGTTATTGTGAGCAACCTGAGCAATCGAAGAATCAAACACAAAGTTATGAGTAGGAAGCTGCAGACACTAGTTAGCAATGCAAAATAGAATGACACATGTAAATTAAAGCACATACTGTATTTTTCAAGCTCTAAATCAAATTTGTCATGATAAAAGTGGTGAGAAAAAAAATCAGACCTGCTCAAATCCATTTTCTGAATTGATTTGAGAATCACGAGTCTTGAAACTCAGTTTAGATCATTGAGACTGAAGCAACTGAAGGGCAAAATCCAAATCTCATCACCTGTGCATCATAAGACCTAGAAAGAGGGAATTCAGGCTCCCCTGTGATGTTTTCAAACTACTCAGATCAACTTTACTCCTCCTGAGGCCACTTTCACGTTACTGCAGAGGATCTATGCCTTTGATGAGAGTATGTGATAAGGGCAGAGCTGATGAATATGAGCTGAAAGACAGTTAACACAAGATGTCAGGTACTCCATCCAACTGGAATTCATCAAAGTGGGCACCTGGAATGTGTATGGCAGTAACAGTCCTCTAGATTATCAATTAAAATAATCTTGATTTGGTCTTAAGTGGTCTCTTCAGTCACGGAGATGTCAAATAAGTTTTACTCTATTTTGATCAATGGTCTGTCCAGTGTTGATTTTGGTGAAACAATAATAATTATTTATGGTTAAAGATATTGGAATTGACTTTCTGGTGGGTTAGCCCTAGTTTCTATTTCTAGTTTCCAGATGTTTAGGATTTGTTTTGTCTCAGTCACTAATGCGATCAAAAGTTGCTTAGCCAAAGAACTACTGTGATTATTAAAAGACATTTTCAACAACAACAGTTGTAGACATATCTATTTACCCTGAAGTTTTTTCAGTCTGGCCTTAGCATAGAGGGTATCAGTGACATTCATTTTAAATCACCTTCATAATATCAATGAGATTTCAAATTATTATTAGCTCTGATGTTTCCTCTGTGCAAGAAAAACCTGGCAAATTTAATTTACTTTCTTAAATGTTTTTATGATGCCTATTTAGAATTATTTTTATGTAACAGTCTCATAGGCAGTCCTACTCATAATTGCATTCAGAAGACTTTATTACCTGTTCTACAGTGAAGCAGATTGGATTCTACTTTTTTTTATGCCACTGACCTAAATAAAGCCTATGTTCTTTTGGTGTCCATTAAATGAAGATATCTTCCTATTTCTATATGGTGCAGCAACAGCTTTGGAACTTGCAGGCTTAGAGTACTCATACTACTTATCTCTCCCACGGATATTTGCTGTATTTCCATGATTGTTAAATCACTTGTTTGAACCTCCAGAATCTTTAACAAGATTTTTTATTGAGCATGTGACTGGATTTCTGTCTGTTTGATTTATTTTAAGAGCATGGCAACTGAGGGAATGACATAAAGAGAAGAAGCAAAGACAAACAAGGAACAAATTACAGAGGGTTGGAGGAGTGAACAGAAAGAAAGTTCAAACCACAAAGTGGCAGCACTAATGCATCAAGAGGGAAAAGGAACCTAAGACAAATACCTTGGATGGGTGGGAGGTGTCTGGAAGCTCTTGTGGATGATGGTAGACAGCATATTGCATGTGGGTGTCTACTGTGATCTGCTTCCCCCCCAGCAACACACAAACTGTATGTAGTCTCAAAGTCATATTTCCTCATAGTTATAGTTCTTCTATCTGTTCTTTATTTTTATGCCCTCCTGAAATATTACATTTGAAATGGTTTATGGTCTGTTCCAAACATTTTATTCCTAGAAAGATAGCAACAAACTAAAGGGAATTTAAAGAGGATTAAGAAAGAAAAGCTGTGATGGTGATCTTCAGTGAAAGAAAATATGAACAATAGGTAAAAATAGCTAACTGTGATAACTATGATAGCTGTCCAT
>NW_010316929.1:0-18829 GCF_000700745.2 Antrostomus carolinensis | reverse complement strand
AGCAGGAATTTTTCCGTCAAAAATACCTTAATAATAGCTCTTTTTTAGGAGACATTCTTATTTGTGTAATAGTATGTTTGGGTACTTGCCAAGACATAGAAAGGGGAAGAAGAATGGCTTTAGTCTCTGATTCCTGAAGCTTAGGAAGGGGAGAGAAGAGGAGATAAACTATTTGTTCTAAATGCAAGTGTTTAAAATTCCACAAAAAAAACCCCCAAAAACCAAACCAACCAACCAACCAACAAACAAACAAAAACCACCAAAACAAAACTGTCAAAAATTAATTTAAGAAAAACTCCTTAATTTTGAATGTGGAAATGATGTATGAAAAATTACAGCCAGATCAGTTAAGAAGGTCAGCTGGATAAAATAAACCCTGAAATCCGACTCGGCAGCAGCAGAATTTTCGGGTTTTGTTCTCTCACTCTCATACACTCTTTAGGTCAGTGAATCTGATGGACATTTACGCTGCTGTCACTGAGATCACATTTCAAGGACAATGGTAGAATTGAAGAGGAGCTTAGATCACGCTTTGGCTAACTGAACCTCTGTTATCACTGATGTTGTGTCAGAGAGAAAGGCCCACTGTCAGAAACCAAAGTGATTCTGGGTGAGTTTCTGTGAGGTGAAACTTGTTTTCCATTTGTATGATGAGAAAATCAGACCTACAAGTGAGTGAAGCTTGATGAATAGGGGACAGCAAATAGCAAAATTCTATTTTTGTCAATTTACTGTCTAGACTAGGTACTATAATCTTTATTGTTTAGACATTTAGGTTCATGAATATCAATGAATTAATATGCTTCATTTTGACGTCATTGAAATAGAAACAAAGTAATCTTCATAAAGTAAGGACCACCTAATCTCAAAACATTAAATCACAGCAAGATATTTTGGTTTGGGCATTCAAATCTGAAAGTGATCATAAAACTCTCAACAGATTTGATAATATGGGTTTTAATCTTACCTAACAATAGGTTCCTACAGTTATCTTTGTGCTATTTGTACTTACAGGGCTACAATTACACTGCTTCTCAAAATAAATAAGAATATGTACTATATTATAAAACATAATTTACTAACAAAGATTTAGAAAAAAATAAATAAATTTTGATGGATTAATTATTACTTCAGCTAATATAACTAATGTCAAAATATAGCAAGAAATTAGCTCTGTTCTTCTGAATTCACACCTGTAAGTGCTAGTAGTTTGCTGAGCATACTTAAGTTGCAGCAGACAGTAGGCTTGCTCTACTGATTCTTCCAAAGTGCGTTTTCACCAGTCAGCTTCTAAGTCTCTCTTTTAATATTGCTGCAAATCTTGAGTTCAAGTTCTACTGGTGCCTATCAAACTAAAAATTACATTTCTGGGCAAAACTTATTAAAACAGTCATTTAACACTATCATGTTCAGAGGGTGAACTTTAATTTGTCAGGTAACAAACTTGCTTAGAAAGATAATAACACAATGGGCATGGAAAAAAATTATGTTAAATGACGTACCAAAACTCATGACTATACAGTGTACTAGCACTGGGTACTTTGTTCCCTTGTAAAATTTTGAGTCACCAATAGATGCAGCCTTTGGCTTGCCAGGTTGTGCATATCAATGTGTAGGACACTTGGATGTCAAAAACAATTAGCTGTGACAATCAGCCAGTCAGCGATCTTGAACACCTTCCAGCATTGCTCCATTTATGGTCATCAGTAAATAAAGCAGTGATTTTAAGCTGTGTTTTCATTTATTTTTTTCTGCCAGCTAGTGCCAGGCAACTTAATGGAGCCTCCCAACATTTGTCCCCTATGGAAATAATCTGAATCAACATTGTGTTTTTTTTTCCTCCAGCATAAAATGTTCCTCCTCTGTTTCATACTCCTCTTGCTTCATGAGCTAAACAGCTTCATAGTAAACAAGGAGAGGGCCCTTATAATCATTGTTATCTTTTACTTGGATTAGTTTATGCTTCTTTTTAAAGAAATACTTTTATTAAAGAGGGAAGGAGGGAGAAAGTCTGTTTCTACAGCTGCTGGTCTTCAGTTCATCCTCAGAAGAAAACTAACGGTCTAGATATAAATATTACAGAAGTTGAACTTTTGAAGTGAAATATGCTTCAGTCTGGTGCTTCCAACTTTAACTGGGATTTAAGCACAGTCTTTTTTCTAATAGCAAATTAATGCTTTTTTCTGTGTCACTTTCTTCTTGATTTACAGCTAGGTTCAGAAAATGCAGAAGATTACTTTCCCCCTTGCTTTCTTTTCTTTACAGTTCTTTCAGGAAAAATTACATTTTCCATCCATAAGCGTGATTTTTTTTCAAATAATCTTGACAGCTGTAACAAAAAAATAACAACAACAGCAACAACAAAAAACTGCCAATGAGCTTACGGTAAAAGTGCTGGGCTGTGGGAGACAAATTCTATAGCTCATGTCCTGCCTTTCACATGTACTTTTACATGTGACTTCAGGTAAATAACTTGATCTCTCCAGTTCTGTATCTGTATGGGCTCAGAAAATATCTTTTACTATATGAATATGCAGCAACTAATATTCTTATCACTGCTACTCTATTCTGCTACAGTTTAGATAAAATTATAATTATAAGGATTTAATAGTGTTTAATACAAAATCAATTTATATACAAGTTATATTTATTCCAAGAAAACAAATGGAAGGAGAAAATATGAATTTTCAGCTTATCTGGACAAAGACTTTCATTAGCCGTTTCCTTGGTAACTTTTTTGTAAGAAACCCTTAAAGATAATTTTGCATTTGGGAGTAGAGAATCTTGAAATAAGACAAAGGCTATTGAGAAGTCTTAACACAAAGGCACAATGTATCCCAAGAAAGCATTCATAATGTAGCTTTTATGTCTGAATCTCTGAGGAAAAAAATATTCCACAAAGAAAGACACAGCACGAGAGCAAAGGCAGTCAGATGAGTTAACACACAAAGATAGCAACATCAAAGCAGCTAGGTCCTGTTTTGGTTTTTGGTGTATTTTTTTCTGAGATACTGTACTAAGCTCAATAGCACTTCTCCAGCTGGGAGAAGCTGGGAAAAGAAAGAACATTTTGACTTCCATCCCAGGAGCATTTCGTAAGTAGATTAGATGTGTCATGAGAGATGATAAAGGACGATTTGTAGAAGGAGATGATGCAATTAACAATCATGTATAGAAAGCAGAAGCAGTCAATAAATATCTCTGTTCCATAATTGGAAACAGGCAAGAATAATGTACTTGTACAACAGAAAGTTCATGAAGTACCTTTCAGTCCACATATCATATACCAAGGATGAACAGTGAGGAATTTGTGTGGCCTAGATGATTTACACATCACAGTCCAAACTATTGATGAACTTTTTGACAAATCCTGAGGAAAACCCAAAAGCAGCTCAGAAGAGTGACAACAACCTGAAAAACAAGTAAGCATTCAAAAGAGATATTTGGTTAAAAAAAAATATGTTTTTCCAGGTCATAGGGAAAACAATGGAATTTGATTAATGAAGATTAAAGGCTTGGAATTTAAGTAATGCCAGTGTACTCTATGGTTGGGGGAAAAAAAAAAGTGTTTTCAAGGAGATTAGAAATTTGGATGTCAAAAGTACCTGAATTATTCAAGTCATTATTAATTGTTACATTACTTAACATTTGTAAGGATTTAGGACCTTGTGACATTCTAATTAAAAATATAGCATTGTGTGTTACCGGAGGAGTTGATGAATGATATAACTGACAAATGTTAAAGAGTTGTTATTCATGGAGAATTTTCCTTATAGCTTTTTCTAATGGGAAAATTCAGCCATGGAAAATGTACCTAATACTGCTCAAGATTTTTATCTGTGATCTGATAGTAAATATATCATCACTGTCAATAAAAGCTGTGGTTGGTGGAAAGACTAGAGGGATAGAGAAAAATAATGGAGTTGAACAATACTATGACCAGGACTGCTTGGTGAACCAGTTTATTCAATCAAGATGCTTTTTCAGTTCAGATAAATGCAAGGTTTTATTCAAGAAAGTGTAAGGAATGCAGGTCATTCTTACAACAGAGGAACAGGACTCCAGAGGATGGTGGTGTTTAAAAGGTTTAGGGATCATAGTACAACAAAAATCAGTGGATAGTCCAAAGGTTTTCTGCATCAAAAAACACTCACACCAAGCCTTGTGTGTGTCAGCAGTTGAAATAAAAAAATATATCCTACTACAGTGCTGATGAGATGGATACTATCATATTACCTATAGATCTAGAGTCTACAATTTAAAAAGAATATTGCAAAATTAGAAAAGAAGTCTACTGTAGTTATTCAAAATCTGGAGGATATGCATTGCAGTGAATCAAACTGGATTTTTTTAGCTTTTTTCAATCTAGTAGGGAATTGACCAGTAAAATGTCTGGACACTAAAGGTTATTCAGATGGGAAAGACAGTATTTTAATACAGTGATTAATCAGTAATTAAATGTGAATCATAGAATAATTTGGGTTGGAAGGGACCTTTAAAGGTCACCTAGTCCAACGCCCCTGCAGCGAGCAGGGACATCAACTACATCAGGTTGCTCAGAGCCCCATCCAACCTGACCTTGAATGTTTCCAGGGATGGGGCATCTACCACCTCCCTGGGCAACCTGTGCCAGGGTTTCATCACCCTCATTGTAAAAAATTTCTTCATTATACCCAGTCTAAATCTCCCCTTTTTAGTTTAAAACCATTATCCTATGTCCTATCACCACAGGCCCTGCTAAAAATTTTGTCCCCATCTTTCTTATAAGCCCCCTTCAAGTATTGAAAGGCTGCAATAACATCTCCCTGGAGCCTTCTCTTCTCCAGGCTAAACAACCCCAACTGTCTCTGATCATTTTTGTGGCTCTCCTCTGGACCTGCTCCAGTAGGTCCATGTCTTTCTTGTGCTGAGGACTTCAGACCTGGACACAGTACTCCAGGTGGGGTCTCACCAGAGTGGAGTAGAGAAGATTCACCTCTCTTGACTTGCTGGTCATGCTTCTTCTGATGCAGCCCAGGATACTGTTGGACTTCTGGACTGCGAGTGCACATTGCTGGCTTATGTCCAGTTTTTCATCTACCAGTACCCTGAAGTCCTTCTCAGCAGAGCTGTTTTCAAACCTTCCACCCTCCAGCCTGTAACAATGTCAGGATTGCTCTGACCCAGGTGCTGGACCTTGCACTTTGCCTTGTTGAACCTCGTGAGGTTCACATAGGCCCACTTCTTGAGCTTGAGAAAGTAAGATAATTGTGTTGGATTCTTCTCTCCTGACTGTACCAGAGGTTTTCTGAGAGACTGTGTTTTGATCACAGACGAGCTGTTGACTCCACAAAGAAATAAAGTCGTGAATCATTAATATTCAATATATGTAAACATTTAGGCTAGAAGGTGATATAATGGTGCCTCCTATGGAAAGGGTTATGGGAAGGGGAAGCCTGCCACTCCTGACAAAAAGCCAAAATCTTTGGATCAGCTCTTGGATGTGTCAGCTTTCATCTCAGTTTGAATAGCTTTAGGCCTGTGGCAAGATTTAAGTCTGAGTAGCAGGGTAATAATTCCCAGTGGCCTATCATTGGCATTAACAAGTGATTTCCATATCAACATATATAATATAATAGTGATAATAGAAGTTACATTTACAGAAAATGTATATTACAAGTTCCTCCCTCTCTACTCATTCCATCAGTATAAGAGCTGTTGGTAGCAGAGCTTTATAGCTATACCAACAGATTTTTTTCTCTGTAGAGGTACTGGGTTAAATCCCAGCTATATCAGCCAGCAGAGCAGCTATCACAACAGTAGCTCCTATGTTGGTAACCAGACAATTTTCTTTACAGCACTCCTGAGTATATATTTTATGTACTACTGCTAAAAATATCAACTTAATTCCATCTTTAGTAACCTCTTCCAGAGATCATGCATCAAATTACACATCATATTTCATAAATAATTATCTTACAAGGAAATTTAGCTTGGCGTAAAAATAAAATGTCAATCCAATTTTTCTTCTGCAGAAATGTCCTTTTGCCAAGATAAAATGAATTCTTCACCGTATGTCTGTAAATGAAATAGAAAATATGTAATGGTGTTATGTTAGCAAACTATTCTAATAGATTTATTTTTCTTAGCAATTACACTGTTAGAACATATCTGTGCTTAAAGTGCCACCAGCTCTGCCTAATATCTACTGTTTTAAACAGTGGGCAATGAATGTGAAGAACTTGTCATATTGTCACAGCTGATGAATTAGGGTTTTCTATTTATAATACTGCCTGAAAATTATTAAGTTTAAAATAAATATCTTAATTCTAAAATAAATGTATACATTTGCTTGAGAATGGTTATTAACTCAAAAGAGAAAGAGCAATTTCTCAGCGAATGCAAATAACTCTATATTGCAGCTCTTCATACCATTCTTGTTTCAAAGCTATTTGGATATTTTTTGCTGATATGCCCCACCAGAAGGGATTGAAAAGCAGAATATACTGTCAAAAACAATGACAAAAAAAAAAAGAGAAAAAAAGAGATAGAGAGCAGTGAACTCACTAAACAGAATTTTTTGTTTTCAAATCACTGACACAAAATTTGTGAGATAGGTGGCCCCCAGCATTTGTACTACAACTTGTCTTTTTCAAGGTTTCCCTAGGAAAGCAGAGGGGAAAATCTGTACATTTTCATGTGAGCATTCATTGTTTGCAAAATCACTGACATTGCTCTTTAAAATAACAAATGAAATATTAACAAGTTCCAGCAGAGCAAACACTAATTCAGACTAAAATAGATGGCGCAATTTTATGCTGTCCCAGGAGTTAAGCTTAAAATAATTGGGAAGTCAGACATTATTCTGTGTCTGGTACTTTTGAGTTTTTGGAGGAGACTCATCACCTCATCTAAGTACTACTGTCTGCTGTAAAAATGTCTTTATGACCATGGTCTATAGAGCACAGTTACCCAGTGAGCTGGAAGGGTAATTAGTCAATAACATAAACACTTAGGCAGTGCCTCAGCTCCATCATTAAACAGCCCTCAGGAAATGTGTTGCAAATGTGGATTATGGCAAAAAATTAGCTCTTTGCTGACTACAGCCATGACCCAATACCTATTCAAGTTAGTAACAGTCTCCATGGACTTTGATCAAGCGCTGAAACCCCTGTCAATTTTTGCTACAGCTACATTATTTTGCCCTTATTTCCCATTGTGAACTTCGCTTACTCTAAGGTTAGAAAACTCTTGATGGAATCCTGCTGGCAAGGCTAAGTCAAATATTTGCATGTGCCTTTTATTGATTAAGTTCTATGTGGTGAAAGCTGACGGAGAATCACCTGCTGGACAACGTTGCCTAATTCTAATAGTTAGAAAGTCTATGTCCCCATTAAGAATGGATCACCTTCCCATAAATTCCCTCTGTGATATCCAGACAGCTGTGTAATGTGACGACAGACTCCCACTTATCAGCTAAGGTGTATAATTTATTATTCAAAGCAACCTGTTTTATACAGCTGGGAAAACTGTCATTGCTGTAGACAAAACAAGAGCAGTAAAATTCCTCGAATGCCCCAAAGAAGTTGTGGATGCCCCCTCCCTGGAAGTGTTTAAGGCCAGGCTGGATGAGGCTTTGAGCAACCTGGTCTAGTGGAAGGTGTCCCTGCTGATGGCAGGGGGATTGGAACTAGATGATCTTTAAGGTCCCTTCCAATCCAAACCATTCTATGATCCTATGATTCTATGAAAATGCTATTTTGAAGAACATATTAAGTTAGGCATGAATATTACTATAGTAAGAATTAAAAGAGAAGGAATTAATGCTTAGCCATCTACTGGTTGTAAATTTTCAATATTTAGCTTCCTACAAGCATTCATGTTAGGAAAAGCCTCTGAAAGGTTGTAGTCCAATGTCCTGCTCAAAGCAGGGTTAATTGCAAAGTTAGATCAGGTTGTTCAGAGTCTTACCCAGCTTAGTTGTCACTGTGTCCCACTATCAACCCCCCAAGAATATCACTTACATTGAGTTGGTCAGCTAGACTTGGAATTATTGACCATCATCTGTAGAGCCCAGAAGTCCAGTTTGCTTTCCATACACTTTTTGGTCCACCTATCCAGCCTACATTTCCTCAGTTTGGTTACTATAAATTTATTGGATACTGTGTTTAAAGGCCTACTTAATTTGAGGTGAACAATATCTACTAATCTCCCCTCGTTCACAGAGTTGCAGAAGGTACTCAGGCTGATTAAACTTGACTGATCTTAGTAAATCCATGGTAGCATTTCAGAATCACATTCTTGTCTTTCATGTACCTTCCATGAATCATTTTTCTTTCAACACACTGATAGTAGGCCTTTGTTGATTCTCTCCTTTCTCTCTCCTAATTTTTTATTCTACTCCAAAATTTGATAAAATCATCATGATAAGAATAATATATTCCACATTATTTCTTCAGACCCTGTAAATAATTTTCCTAGTGTTTACTCTTTACATATAAATGGTTTAACACATTTGTAGGACTGAATATAGCTATATAATAAACAGAATGAACTATTAGTCACTGCAACTCATTAATTTGGAGTTTGAACTGATAAAGCTGTAAATAAATACTTGATAATTGGGAATCTAGCTTTAAACATGTTTGAAGTTTATTTAAAGCCTCTGTAAATTTTTTGTCTCTTAAGCATGAAACATTTAAGTCATCCTTACTTTTTCCATTTTTTATCAAGACTTGCCAAGATATTATGATCAATTCAGATAGTTAATACACATTTTTCAGACTGGTATATGAAAAATTTAGCACCTTGATCCAATGTCAGTGTTCAAAAAGCAATCTGATTTTCAGGTATATTTGTCACTTCGTTTCCAGAAAATACTGTCTTTAATTTGTGAGTGAGTCTCTTAGTCAATTAATTCCCCCCTGATTCAGCAGGTCAGCAGGAAGCAGACTGAAACTAACAGTGGTTTTCATATAGCCCACTGAACAGGCAGCAGACAGCAGTTACATCGTTGCACCATGAACAACCTAGGGCAGACATTTTATGTGTAACTTAGCAGTGAAAGGCTCCATATTTCATTAGTAATCTCTAGCATCATTAGGTGTTCCCTGTGCCTTTAGCAAAATGCAAGAAAATACAAGGATGACATGCAGTGCAGAAGTGAAGAACGCTATAAAAGGCAATATTTAGAAAGTGAGAAGAGGCAGTGCTCACTTGCAAAGTATTTGTATTAAAAGTCAAAGACAAGAGGAATAGAAATATTCATTATTTTTTTTCAAATGCATTGGTGTGTTGCACATTCTAATTGAAACTTGTGGAGCAGAAAGTTGGTCTTGCAGTAATGTTGTGGATACAACTATGGAAATCCTTTGAGCATGATTAAATTATACAGTGTCTGGATATGGAAGTCATTTTGATGCTTATGACTTCAGTAGAGTCAGTGACAATGTATGAGTGGCAACTTCCTGATTAATCTGTTTAGAAAGGACAGAATGTGTACAAGTTTTCAAATTAGCAAGCTTTTCCAGTGGTAAATACTAGCCATAAAAGAGTCACTTCTGTATGACCTATCAGACAAATTTGAACACATATGATGTGATGCCACTCTTGAGAGATTACTCAGAAGCAATGATCAGTAAAAGAATGTGTCATGCAACAGAATAAATGGTATGTCTTTATATGAATTGGAATTTGAAGAGTTTTTGGCAATCATTCTTTACTAGTTGCAGATCTTTTAGTGTTTTGTGTATATATAGAGTTGGGGTCTTGGTACAGTTATTTGAGATACTGCAATTTATTAATCACAACAAATATTTAAATTGATTTTGTTCTCATTGTTCGGCTTAAAGAAACTGTTGATTTCTTTTGGTAGGTAAAGAAAATTATCATCTATTATCTATTGTGAACACCTGAGCAGTTGCCCAAAGGTCCAGAAATTGTTGTTAATTTTACTAAAAAAGTGCTGCAATCACTCTGATAACTTTCATTTCTTTGTCAACTCATTTACTTCTCATTTTGAAGGAGAATCACTCATGGTTTAAATATTCTGAATGAAGGCGTATATTCTATATGTGTTAGTAAACAGTTCAAATGGTTAAGTAGGCTCCTACTGAAAAATTGCATCTAATTTACAGAAGCTTTGGCTGTCAGCCACTGGGTCTTGTTATTATAGATTAAAGAGCCCCCCGATATCAGACACCACTCCCTGCGTAGGTGGAATGTTCCCCACGTTGTCGATATTAATCTGATTCATTGCTGCTACTGCATTATCTTTCATTGGTTTTCCTAACTGTCAATTTTCAAAATATGTGTTAGTTTCAATATGCTGGCCGCTTTTGTAGCTGAGATGCCATGAAATAGCTGAAGAAGACTTAAAAGAGTTCATCTGGATGAATCATTACTGAAGGAAAAAATAAATATCTACATCTTTGAAGGATGTCTTATACTTTGTACTATAATTTTCTGGCAACTTTTACCACAAAGGACTCATGTTTGCTTTAATAAATGACCAGAATACCTAGAAATTTATTCCTCTATGTTTGGCTCTTAAAATAGAAACTGAGACTGTTGAGGTAGGCAACTTGGCTCAAGATCTTCTGGCTTACTTTCCAGCAACGTCCCCATGATTCCTACTAGCTACATGCCCCAGCTGTGCCAAGACAGCCAAGAGGAAACCCAAGGCAGAAGGATTTATATAGGATTTGGGAAATTTCCTAGTGCCTGGGAAGTGTCAGTCAACTCAGAGTACTCCATGCAATATAGCAAACAGCCCTGAAAACTGACTGTAAAACTGCTTAGCATGGAAACACGTCTGAAATTCCTCCCCTTCTTTACAGCTTAGACGTATGGCTCAGAGCTGATGGAAAGTGAAAAGATGGATTCAATATTCACCATGCAGAACTGTCTCCTGTGAAAAAGGTTACAGAAACTCCAATAACTCAGAAGAGATTGCTGGAAAGACATTATTTGCTCTTTCCTTTAAAATGCCCCAGTGGTTTTATGCATGTGCCTAGCAAGTGAGAAAAGAAGAGGCTATTCTCATAAAATTCACGTGTGCCACCTCCAGAAGGCTCTGTAAGCACTGGGATGTAAACACAGGGATGAGGTACTTTTTGTCAAAGGTGTGCAACAACATCCAAGAATATCCTTCACAGACCTCTCAGGTTCAAATTCATCCCTTTTTCCCAAAAATCCAGCAAATTTTTTTGTACCAGGAAAATGCATAGTCACATTTACTCCACTCTTCATTGCTATTTTTTTAATGTAACTATCTGAGCCATGACAAGCATTTATTTTTTCAAAATGTAGATAGACTGTTGGCTTATTCAGGAGAGTTTTGTAACAAATGAAAAATCAAAACAAAAGATAATATTACTGCCATACTTATATTTAAATTGATCAAATACCTGCTATGTCCTTATTTTTGTGATACTCCTTTCTGCTTTGAGATGAGCTTGTTTCAGAAAATAATGGAGAGAAGAGTGAAAAGAGTGGTGTGTCAGAAGCTGTATTTCCAAGTTGTTTGGAAATGGGAGGAAGATTTGACTGGTTGGTTACCCTGAAATTTTTTAAGGAGTTTTTTGCTTACATGAAACAGCAAATAAAAGCTCAATTTGAATGCACTGCTGCTTGGTTGAACTTAGATTGCTTACTGCAAAATACAGAGGCCTCCCCAGAGGCTGCAGTGTGGTTTCGTTCCTTATGTTGGAATATAGTAAAATTGTTATTTACACTTGAAAGATGACACTGAAGAATGAAATAGTGTCTCATTAGCTCCACCTGGTTCCACTTCTTCACAGATTCTTTCCTTACCCTTATCCCTGTCAGTGACCATACTGAATATCCTTCTAACTGTGAGAAGATTAAGATGGGGAATGTGGTTTAGATAACACAGTCATATCTCATTTAGAGCTGGTGGACGACAAGACTCTTCAGAGAAGACTAAGTCTGGATTTACAAATTCATAGTGACTTCAGAGAAATACAGGAAGGAAAAAACCCACAAACCCAGAAGATTTGAATGCCCTCCAACATTTGGTGATTTGATGATTTTATACACATCTCTGTTTACAGACTTTGAAGTTTCTCACTGAGACAGTGAGAAACAGAACTTCACAAGCTAGATGACTGAAAGAGTTAAGAGTGAGAGAAGAGACCTTCTTTGAGTGGCAGGACTCTAAGTCCCATAAGAAATTAAAACACAATCCTCTAAGTAATATTGAAAACATGTGAGAATGACCAGAGAACTTAGTTACTCTTTAGAGATCAAAATAAGGAACAGCATTATTAGGATAAAAAAGCATTCAGAGTCTGGCCTCAAGCAGTGTCATGTGAACTGACTTTATGAGAATTTTTGAGAATTTGGGTCTAGCTGCAGTTGCTTCACACTTCCAAATTTGTCTCCAAATGCTAATAAGAGACATTTAGCAGAACTAAATATTGGATTCAATTTTCTGAATGAATATCCATAGGACTATCCTTCTTCCCAGACTGAGATATTTTATTAAAGGACAAACTGAATACATCCTTGGACATCTTGGTTCAGAATCTACATCCGTTATCCTATTGTCACAAAGAAGGGCAGAAAAATATCAGGGCAAAACAAAATAAAATTATCAAACCTGCTTGCTAAAATAAAGAGATGGAAAAGGTAAATTATTAGTGAGCACTTGTTTTCCAGCAAAGCAACCAGGGGTAATAGAAGAAATATAAGCAAGTAAATATGCATAGCATTCCTGAAGGAGAAATTAATAGAGATCCTATTATATTATAGCTTATGCACCGTTTTGAAACTTCACTATAAAAACTGCAGGGAGTAGAAATGCACTGCATGCATGCAGAACATCCTTGGACTGTTTATGATGCTACATCCATGAAATACCCTTGGGTTCCTATAAAATACTTATTATTTACCAGATCAAGCTGTTTGACTTAGCTGTGATTTCTGTAATATTTTCTTCCATTAGAAAAAGTGCTATTTTGTTTGTACAGGCTGGAGTGCTAGAGCATCATATCCTGATCTTTTTCAGATTGGTAATATGTTTGCAGACCACACTTATGATTCCAGGTACCTGGAAATTTTGCCCAGCTTAGAATTTATCCTGTAACAGCTTGGATTAGGCAAGGTTCCATAACCACTAGTTTTGAAGCATTTATCTAGATGGTGGAAAACTACTAACATCCTGTGAAAACAAGACGCAGTGCAGCCAAGAACTGCTTTAGAAGCTCCCTATCCAGGAGAGTTGATACATTTGAATTTTAAAAGTTATGCTTAGATACTTGCATCTCCCCCTTGTTCCAGCTAGTAATTCTGAGAAAGATAAAAACCAAATAATATTTAAAGTCAAACACCAAACCACCTTCATTCTATGACATGATGCAATTCAAAGACCATTATATGTCTATGATCCAACTAGGAGATTGAAGTATTTTTTTGTGCCATCCTGAAGTTGCACTCCAAATTGACACTCAAAACAAGAAGCAATCAAAATCAATCACCCTTTCTGAGAAGGCTGAGCTCAGTTACTTTCACAGGGAGTATGATACATGCAGTCAGTAGACTTTCTTATTTGTCCCTTAAATGTATTTTTTGTATGTGAAGTAAAATGACGATTTTTATTTTAAAAAGGGTGCAACAGGATGTGTCTATGTCTTCTCTTAAGTACTTCATTCTAGATCCCAATTCAAATATAGGAAATAAAAGAGTACTTCTGGGTGATGTAGTAGCTCTATTTGAATCTTAAACATAAAAAAAAAAACAAAGCTGTTATGTTATCCTTATCCAATCCTGATTCTGAAACTGCAGGTGATTCTGCCTGACATGTGGATCAATTCTTTAGGTAGAGCAGGGAATATGTACCCAAATTTCAACTTCACTTGCTGCTCTGTTTCCCTGATTGTGTATCTCATGTCACAGATTTAAAATACATTAATTTACCTGGGCTCTGACATACATACAGAAGTCCAGGGGGATCTCTGGTTATTTCAGAGCAGAATATAACACTGAGTAAACTCACAGACTTGCACTAAGCAAAAAGTAAGGTTTTTCTTGTTTTTGTTTTAAATCTTAACTACTTCAATCAGGGAAAATTGTTTAAAAGGACCAAGTAGCAAAGGCAAAACAATGACAAAATTTGAAATCTTTGACAGAAGATAAGGAAGGTTTTGATTAGAGGATAAACAATTTGAGAATAATTTCCATTCCTGAGGCTACATCTACAATCAAAGGAGAATACTAAACCTTGCAAAACCCTGAGTATAGAAAACAGAGGAGCTCTTGGTGAGTGGACTAGGGGGAAGAAATTCCTCAGGGTGTATCAGTAACAGCTTCAAGGACATAAAGTCTGCACCAAGCAGGGCATCCAGAGAAGCTCAGTCCCAAACATAAATCATACCAGCGGAGGAGCTGGAAGGGAGTATTGGAGAGACCTACTGCAGTGTGTGCCACTGCCTCCTCTGTTAAACCATGCTCTGCTGTGCTGCTTTGGCAAGTCTTATTTTCTTTTGTAGGACTGACTTCTCTGCCACCATTACTCCCCACAGAAACACCTTCTGCAAGTCTCAGTGGCCATGAAGCGGCCTGAAAGCTCAGTCACAGAAGGGTGGGGTTGGAGGATCTCACCTTGAAGTGACAAGGCCACGCGATTTTTACCTTTAAGGACATGTTCAAGGGATACAATAGCTTAACTACCCATGGGAGCAAAGTTCATGGGTTATTTTACTCCAAAGGAAGTCAATGATGAGGGTTCTTCATCTCTCTTTTTTTGGGGAGTATTAAATATTCTCTCAGAGTAAATAATATATTATTTGATGAATTTCCACTGACTGATACTTAGCTGTGGCAAATGACAGGCTTATTTTGCCAAAATTGCTTCTGTGTTAGGGTGCTGCATATTCCATTGCTAGGGATATGGCCTACTGCAGAAAACATTAAAATTTAATTATATTGGTGGCTGCAATATTATTTGTGAGATAAAATTGTCTTATTAGAATATTTAGCATTCTTGGATCTTCAGAGAATCATTAAAAAAAGTAAGTCCCTATTACCTCAGTGAAAAGGAATTAATGAAAAAGCAAAGTTATCAGAAAGGTCTAAAAGCAAACGATTATGAGTTAATAATGTTTCAGGAATTAAAATGTACAACTCTGCTAACAATCAGAAGAAATAGCTATGCAGAATCTAACTATCATGCAGAGCCTCCCACAATGATTCATTAAAGATGAGGAAAATTATTTTCCATTACTCCAAAGACTAAACTTACAGTGAGAAATAAATTGGCATTTATAGTACTTCATCTCCAGCAAGGTACAGGAAAAATTTCTATGACTTGCAAACAAAAGATTTATTATTATTAAAAATAATAAAAAAGAGTAGGTCAATTTACTTTCCTTTATGCGTTTTTCTAACATGTTCATGCAATTATCCATCTGTGTGATAGCAAAATGATAATCTAATCACTTAGGGTAATCCAAAATACTCTAATAGAAAACTTTGTAATTATTTCAGTGTTTTGAATAGTCATTCTGAGCTGCATGCAAATTTTCTTTTTCTATTTGACTGAAAGTTCCTAATAGATAAGCTGGGGTTTAAACATTCATTTTTGGCAGTACATGTTAGCTTCAGATAACTGATACAGCTGAAGGTAAGGGTATGTCCATTTTTCCTTCAGAAGCTCTTGAAAATTCTTGGAAGAATTGCTGCACAATCTGATGTCTGTGTATGGGAAGCCTGTGAAGCTAATGCATGATGGGGCTGTCAAGAATAGAGTAATATAGAACTTTCTTCAACCAGTTTGATAGAAGACACCAAATAAATCTCTGAGTATCCTACATCACCTGATTTCAGTTGTGTATACTTAGGCTTTTAGCGTTCTTTGAGATGTGAGAGACCAGCAAATGCAACATCAGACTTAAAGGACACCAGAACCATTCTATGTTCTGTCTGGCTGTAAAGTAGGTATATTGGGGCAATTAATTTCAGGCAATGGAATCCCACCTCTAAATCTTTAGATGGGAGTTAGGTGTGTAAGCTCCTGTTATAGATGGAGGATCTCGGACCAGAACAATCAATGGAGCCCGCAGAGTCATTTGGCTGACCTGTTGCTAGGTCTTTGTTTCCAGCTGCCATTTCTGTAGGACGTGGTATTCTTATAGTTCCTGTGTTGCATATGAGCAAGGTTCAGACGAGATATCAAGATTTTTTTTTTTTTTTTCACTAATCAGAACCGCAACAGTGGGATGAGTTGCTGATAGGTGGTGTAGTCTCTATTCATGGAGTTTTTCAAGACCTAAGCAGATAAAGAAACCTAAGCAGCCTGATTGGACCTCAAGGATAATGCTATGACCTCACAGATGAACAAAAGGTTGGACTAGTGACCTCCTGAGGTCCCCTCACACCTGAATTATCTCATGATCTCACAATCATTAGATACTGTAGAACACATCAAACAACACTAACACTAAATGATGATCTTCTGGCAAATACGTTGAGCCCCGTTGAATATAGCTGGAGCTTATACACCCACATCACATGTAGACATTTATACACTGACAGCTGAATTTGGGTCCTAATCAGGAGATGATGAGTCCTGCTTCTCACATGACAGTCCTGTGTATGTAAAGAAAGGCAGGATTCATCAGATGGTATGTATTTTTTCCACCTACTTCATAGTGTGTTTATGTATGTCGGTGTATGAGAAGGAGTATGCATAGATAATAGAAAATACTATGCCTGTTTTTCTCCGTCTTTTGAAAAAACTATTCTTAATTGTCTTCTATGCAATTAATTTTCTGCTATTTGAGTCTCAGGGTAGATTAGAACATGGTGGTAATTTTATTTAAATAACAGAAGATGGGTAACCTGCATTGGTTAAAACAACGTATAGGGGTGTTCTACAGTGAAGATTTAAGGCTCTCAAGTTCTGAATCTCATAGAAGAGAAGGTGTAAAAATGCTGAATATTATTACTGCAATGGAATTTACTTTAATTATTGAGGAAAGGGGTGAAAAATCTATCCTAGAGAGGTTTCCTTCAGGCAAGCCATGATTGTTCTTCATATCAAGTTCTAAATTCAGAAAATCAGGAAGAGAGGTGATTTTAGAAGCTTTCAGTTTGAGTCAGTTCTCTGCTATGTATAGAAAAGAATCAGAGTGCTTTTCAAGGAGTTTGTCTGACTCATAAACCCAAGAGCTCTGAATGACAGTGCTGATGCTGAATTCTCAATACTGGTGCCCTTCCAGAGCTCAACTACAACTTAAGGCAAATTTGGAAATGACATGGTCTGTGCAGCCAAATATTTCTTTTCCTTTGGTTGATCAACTCCATGACTCAGTTACTGAGATGCAACTAATAAATAGCAAAAATTTCTGTGGGTAAAATTAAGCCAACTCTGAAGGATATAAAGGAAGCATGAGAATAGAAAGTTGCTTTAGAAGCTGTCTTCACAACACTCCTGTAAGGCGGTCAAAAATCTTCCCTGTTGTACAATAAAAACCAAAGGTGTATAGGTTTTCTCTTCTATCAACATCTGAGCTAGTCATCTAGAGCTTCACTCACTTGCCTGCATGCAGACATGTAGTATCATTCGACATACCCTCATGTGTCCCTTTTATTTCTAGCTGCCAGTCCAGAAAAGCCAAATACTCATGCAGTTTCTGTGTCATATGTCAGTCCTACATGGATGTCTTGGATCCTGCAGTGTACCTACCATGTCACTAGACACAACTGTGTAGGCAATTGAATTGAATATTTAATCTCCTCTTATAGCCAAAAGAAAGTAAGAAATAACTCCAGGGTGCAGTACATCACCTTGTGTGGATGTCTAAATTGTTCTAATGCATTACAGATGTATCAGCTTCTCTGTCATCATTAGTATGGAGTTTTTATTTCCCATATTCAAACTTCCCATGTTCCCATATTCATGAAGATTTTCCTGTGTCCTGATCTCTGTTACAACTGCATTTTGACTACATTTGGGGATACGACCTGGGCGTATATCACATCTCTAAAGATCTCAAGACACCCACACTAGAAGAAAGCTTCTGTGGTTTCTGAAGGGTCTCATATTGATGCCCATAGGGAGAATCCTGAGAGCCTGACATTGAATGAACCTGCTATAAAGCACAGATATTTGTCCATAATTGCATATATTTGTGGTAGCCACAGGAATTAAACTCAAACCTTTTCAGTTCTGTGCCTTTATCACATATTCACATAAATAATGTTTGTTTTCATTTGTGACTTTATCAAGGTCAAAATCTTTCCTCCATTACCAACTCTTTCTAAATTAACTCAATGTTCTTTTGCAATGAAATACATTAAAGAGTTTTATTGATTATTTTCTTAATAGAGAAAGTTTCAGTGGTAGAATGTCACATCAAATATTCCTTACTCTGATTAGGAAGTGTAAAAAAAAGTTACTAAAGGAGAACACGCTCTTTAATATCAAGAGAACAGAGTATCATCTTAAGTAGATTAATTTTAATCTTTAAATCCTGTGAACTGCAAGACAGCTAATTTAGAATTTTATACAGATAAAATTATGAGAGGTTTTGAAAGAAACAACCAATAATTTTAATATTCACTGGTGAAACTAAAAATGACACACAGTAGTTTAGGTTCATCAAAAACAAATATTATTTTGATCCATGATGGAGTTACATTTATAGATTAAAAAAAAAAAATCAATGAATGAATGTTTAAAAATAAAATTCAATTTTAAAAATATCTGAATTAATTATTTAGACTTCTGATTATTTTTTTTTCTGTCTCTTTTAAATACAAAAAATTCAGAAAAGTGAAAAACTTGAAATTTCAGTGTACTAGAATCATAGAATGGTTTGGGTTGGAA
>NW_010316928.1:5029-17863 GCF_000700745.2 Antrostomus carolinensis | reverse complement strand
TGCTGAATTATTGATGTTCACAGTGTAAAACATTCTCAGCATATGTTATGGATAAAGCAGTTAGGGTAACATAGGGCATAATAAATATGTTTGGAATTATGCAGGCACTTCATGATGCCAGCAGTCTTGTGTTCAGCTTGGAATTAAATCAGCTTAAGGGTAATGGGTTATCTTTGCATTAATTCAAAGGAGTAATTCAATGAATACTTCCCAAACCCACAAACACATTCTAAAAATGTCATTAACAATTAAAGAGAAACAACATCTTTATCTGATAGGACTGCTGATTCTCTAGCCTGAGAATTCCTTAAAAAGATTCAGTCTGTTGAATAGGCACCCCAACCCAAAAAGACAGTATGAAGCCTTCTTGTAGTAGCCACAAAACATCACAAACCTATTTTAACCATTCAGTCTTCCACTCAACAACTAACTAAACAAGGGTTTTAACTCTCATAAAGTACTTTTTTCTACTAAATTGTGTTAGCAGGGAAATTCTGCCCGAGTAAATCTAGTGGAATCAAATGCAAGGATAAATGCCATAATATATATCCATTATAAAGAGTGTTTTCTGCTTAGTTTTTAATTGCCCCAAAGGGTAGCTCCCATAGTCAATTAATCCAACACAGAAAGGAATCTACACAAGCCTTAAGACTCCTTGTTTAACTGGAGTTCATTTCTACAGATATAACCCCACCACAGGTCATCTCTTCTTATGCTCTTTCTGTACAGTTTCTCACAATTTATTACTTTGATTTAAAATAAATATTTTAGATTCATGGCAACATTCACATGTTAAAAATAAATAAAACTACTGTTCTGGTTTTGGCTGAGATAGAACTACTTTTCTTCATGGTATCTTACTTGGTACTATGTTATGGACTTCTGATGAAAACAATGTTGATAATACAACAGTGTTTCAGCTATTGCTGAAGAGTTCTTGCACGGCATCAGGACTTTTCCTGCTTTTTATGCTGCCCCACCAGTGACTAGGCTAGGGGTGCACAAGAAATTGGGAGGGAACACAGCCAGGACAGCTGACCTCAACTGACCAGCAGCAAAAAGCTAGAAGAAGAAGGAGGAAGGAGGGAAAATGTTCAGAGTTACACCGTTTGTCTTCCCATGTAATCATTCTACATGGCAGAGCCCTGCTTTCCTGTAAATGACTAAATATCTGCGTGCTGTTAGCAAGTAGTGAATGAATTCCTTATTTTGCTTTGCTTGCATGTACAGCTTTTGCTTTCCCTGTTAAACTGTCTTTATATCAACCCACAAGTTTTCTCACTTTTAGCTTTACAGTTCTCTCCTCCATTCCACTGAGGAGGAGTAAGCGATTGGCTATGTAGTGCTGAACTGCCTACCAGGGTTGAACTATGACAATTTCTTTAGGTTCAGAAACTTAATTCAAAATAATTTGTTCACTCATAAGAGGAAAAAAAATCCATTTTCATCCTGCTCCAAACACTTGCTACAACCAAGCTCTTTCCTGTATATCTGGAAAAGCAATAGTCTTGCAAAAGCTAAAAGTCAATAGTCCTCTCAGACTATAAGACATAAGAAATAAAGTTATTCATATACTAACTCATTACTGACAGTGTTCCAAAGCAGATTAGCACATAAGAGTGCAAAAGTCATTGGGAACATTCCTGTCCTCTAGCAATTTTAACCTGGGGAACTTGTTGGGCAAGAGGGAGAATTCCTACATGTCGTATTCCCCTGAAGACTTCTCTTCTCTGAAGCTGCCTGGGCCTCTCAGGGCATTCGCAGCATCCTGCTGGCAGAGCACCAACGCTCCAACATCTTTTGCCAAAAAGGCCATTGGGTTGTTTTGAAGCTGCTTCCAGACAGCTTGATTTGATACCTCCAGTTCATGTAATGAACAATAAAGCCCAATTTGCCTTCCACTTGCCACTTACATTTTTTAAAACCTCTGTCATAGCTTCCATGAAGCATCTCTTTTCCAGGATAAGCAATACTCGTCTACTTAGTCATTCATTGTGCAGAAGGTATTCAAACCTTTGAATGTCCTTACTGACTTTTTCTGGTCCTATTATATTATTTTTAGAATGGTGGGGAACAGAACAGCATGCTGAATTCACAATATGGGAACAACATGGATTTATATGATAGCATAACAACACAGTGTTATTCTCAGATTTCTCTTTCTATACTAATAACTCTGAACATGAGAGTTGTTTTTCTCTGACCACTAATGACCACAGAGCTGACATTTTTATGAAGTCATCTGTTAAAACCCCTAGATTTCATTCTGACTAAAAGTGGCCGGCTTAGAGTATACCACTTCAGGTGTACAGTTAGGATAGACTGCATTGTATCACATTACTTTTGTCCATATTCAATGCCACATCACTCCAAAGTCTAGTCAGTCTTTGCGATTCCTCTACACAATTCAGCATTACTTTCTACCTTTAAATCTGATTATTTAAATATAATCCACCAAGTTTAACAGCTCCCACTCTATCTGAAGCACTTCTAGCACTAGCGCCAACTAGGAATTTCCTCCAAATGTAAATGGATGTAATTCCCAGCTCCTACTAGTGCTAGATATAAATCATTCACAGTTTGTGTTGATAAATGTGGCCAAGTTATACAGAATACAAAGCTTCATTCCATAATTATCACATAGTGCCAATTTTCAAAGTAATTGTTTCAAATGTCTCCGAGTTCAGAAAAGACTAGGTTATTTTCATGTAATTTATGCAAAGTCACTTTTCAAATTATTCCAACATAGAAAGGACCTCAGAAAGTAATTTTTAGAAGAAAGGTAGATAAAAGATATTTTTGAATGCCTTGGAAACTCAGCAGTAAATGGAATTAAAAAGAAACACATGCAGTTCAAAATGAATTCGTTTATACAAAATCTTTTAGGAGCAAATGGTGGTATCAATAGTCAGTTATTCAAATTAAATATGAGACTGAAAAAAAGAATCACAGGAATGTTAAATAAAGTTTCTATTTATAACATTCCTCTTAAAATGTTTATGATGCAATAAGAATAGAATATGAATTCTTCTATGTTTACA
Organism: Antrostomus carolinensis; assembly: GCF_000700745.2. Classification (NCBI taxonomy): domain Eukaryota; kingdom Metazoa; phylum Chordata; class Aves; order Caprimulgiformes; family Caprimulgidae; genus Antrostomus; species Antrostomus carolinensis. Next base: position 14,822 of record NW_010316928.1, on the reverse strand, counting down.
TGTCATAAAGACAAATTTTCTCACTAAAGAGATATTGAGTTTTCTTTTTAATATAAAATATATTTTTTCTTCTTGTTTGCTTTTTTTTTAGATAAAATGTCCTCTTTTCTATCACCTTGAAAAAACCTTTGATTCTTATGTGGAAGGGTTTTTCTTGTGTGCTATTAATCCTGAAATGCATTTCATCCAAAGATTATGTAACTAGGTAGGTCATGAAATAGCTTTTTGCCAGTCTTCTACTCCTACCTTTTTCATACTTTTTAAATCTTTTTTTTTTATCATCATTACAGTTTAAAGTATAGAAATTTCTTTTTTTATAATCCAATACTCTTATGATGCATCCATTTTTATTAGCTATCCAGTATAAAAAACGTGATATTTTTCACATATGTAGATAGCTCTCCATCTGAATATTTCTTGAACTTATCATAGTCTGTCAGCTAGTGAAATGCTTACAAAACTGTATTCAGGGAGTTGTGCATGTCTGTTAGATTTTACGTTTTGAATTGAAAAATGTACAGTTTCTATACCATACTGAACTAAATGCCAATGTTCCTTTTAATTTTCTTTTCGTGTATGTAACAGAATTGATAATATTTTCCTTCATTTGTTATACTATCCACTGGGCTTTTTTTCTTTTTTCTTTTTTTTTTTAGTTATATTAATCTTATATATGCATATTAAATCGATGTGAATTTTATACATTTGGATCAAAAATTAGCAGCTGCCAGAGCAGCTCTTTTTCCCCTGATGGAAAAGTGCAGTCTAATTTAAACCTCAGGTCTGGCAAGAACTTTGGGGGACTCACAAGGCTTCAAGTAGTTGGGCCAAGAAAGATGGAAAGAGCTCAGACTCCCTGCAAGGAGACAAGTCCACCTGTGAATTCTCCTTTCTTCTGTTATTGCAATGAATTTCCTGGAGCGAGAAGCAGCAATACAGCTCATCTGATCAATGTTTATTGGAGCTGTTGAGCCCTTGTAACAGGACAATAACAACACCTTGAGAGGTAGCAAATTGTTGTGGAGGTACCCACAAAACAGACCAAGCAGTCACTTAAATAGGATTTTTTTCTAACCAAAATTAGCTAGCACAGTGACAAACAATAATAAACCACAGGTTTGGATGAAACAGACCAAGCAGTCACTTAAATGGGATTTTTTCTAACCAAAATTAGCTAGCACAGTGACAAACAATAATAAACCACAGGTCTGGATGTCAGTTGGGAAAAAAAACCTACTACATAACTGACTTAAGAATTCCTAAGCTTTCTTTCCAAATATTCCTCTAGAATGATGAATCAAAATGTGCATTCACTCACCTCTAAGATGAGGGCACTCAAACCCTGGGCAGTTACCTTGGGTTGTGTCCCAACCCAAGGGGAGAGTCCCCTGACTGCAGACCTGCTGCTCCAAGGAGGACAGCGTTCTCTCCACTCTCCCTCTGTTGGGGCTTCGTTTATACCCAAGTCGAGTCTGACCTATGGTCAATTCTGATTGTCTGGGGCCCCTCTTCCAGCAAATTTGGGCCCAGTAACACCCCTGGAAGTGCACGAAAAAGAAAGGAAAGTGCAGGAAAAAGCAAGGAAACCACACAAAAAAACCATGGTAGTAAAGAAAAATGCATGAAGGCAAGGAGATGCAAGGGTCAGGTTTCAACAGCCAGAAAGTCTGTCTCAAGGCAGGGTGGAGGTGCATCTACCACGCAAATCAAAAGGAAAAAGCTTCAATAATTTATTTTTCCTTAAAAGCATGCAAACAAATTTCAAGGTTTACTGTGGAGTACAGGACTCCTCTGCAGGCATAATAACATTCACAGTACTCTTAAAAGTACTGATAATTGCAGCCAATGGATGTTTTTACTGGCAAAAACAAAGTGTGGATATGGTCACTTGTTGACCTCCTTCCTCTATTATCTTCTGTATGGGGTTTATGTGCCCAGATGTTGGCCACAGAGGTTTGCAGGAACAGCTCCTATGAGGAACAGGCGGGGTTGCCCTGTGCTGGACACAGCCGGTTTGGCTCCAGCCGGCTCCAACAGCCCCATGGAAGGGCATAGCTGAGGGCAAAGGAGGAAGTGAGTAACCAGGTGGGAGTTCAGCTTTAAGCCAAGCTTAACCCACCATGCCTTCTTTCTTTGAATTAGCTGTAATTGCTTTCGGATAGCATGGGTTTGTGGTGAAGATTACTATTAATAATAATTTATACTGCAATGATTAAGCTGGTGCAATGTGAGTCCTGATGAGAACATGTGAGCCAGAATTAAAAGGTGACAATTGACATCTGCTAGCTGTGTGTTTTCCACTTTTTAAAAGTAGGGACAAGGTGAAAATAAACAATAAGAATAGGGAGGCAATAAGGGGAGCACAAAATGGACATCAGTGTCTAGGGCAAGGAAGAGAAAGGATACTAGCAGAAGCCAGAAAGACTTCTTCAAGTAGAAGAAGTAGCAGATGGAGAGAAACCTGATTCTAAGTTATTCACAAAAGAAGGAAAAACACATATTTGTATAATCTAGTTGAAACTATTTGCTTTACATAACAAGACCTGATAGGTAACAAATAAATTATAATTTAACATCATAGAATTTATTGTGCATTGCTTTATAATCAGGTAGAGGGTTTGTGTTCTTTTTTTTTTTTAAGTTAAATTTCCTGTTAATGTAATAACTGCCTGAGAAGACCTTTTTTTATAACTGCAACATAAGGCAAAGGCAATATGTGAGTCAAATCTTCCATTCCTTAGAAACGGTTTAAACTTTTAAATATTTATGTAAATATTACTGACACTTAAAACACATTAACTTTTTTTTTTTGTGTGTGTGCGTGTGACTTAGTTAGGAACAGGATCCAGATTAAATATCTCTGCTGTTACAGTTTTCCTGTCTTGATTTTCATTTGATGGATAAGTATTTTAATCTATATTTTCTTTGCATCATTATTTTTAAGCCTCCCTTCACCTAAGGCAAAACTATAGGGTTAAATATAAAGTTAAGCAGGTTTTATACTCCATAAAATATAAATTTTGAAATTGCTTTACCATGTCATTCAGTGATTACGCACAAATAAAGAAACCTCAACAAAGCTGGGTACTGTTAGCCTTGAAATCTGTGTCTGTTTGCTTAAGGACTTTAGGATTGCTCATAACAATGTGTGAATGTTTTGTAGTGTGTTTTGTTGTTGCTGTCATTAAGTTTATATATATTTATATATGTAATCAATTAAATACATATAAAACTTCATATACAGATATGTACCTATATATATAAAGTTATCAAACGTCTTTGACTTTCAAGCATAGTCTTTCTCAGTCTTCAGAAAATGTTTACACTGTCTTTGAAGGACATTTCTCTGGTTTTGTTTAGGTTTTCTTGCAGTTAGGTTTTTATTGTGCATATCATGTACATTCAAGGTGATATTTGAATGATGTAATAAATTAAGCCTGCCTAAAGTTTGTATTTTACATTTTTTTAACTTTTTTTTTTCTTAACAGGTTGTTCTTGAGAAAAGATATTGAATTTGTAGAACTTCTGTATTTATAAAAAAAGTTATGCTTCTAGCAGCATTTATCTTCTGGGTCACCTAACATTATAATGAACAACTACCTACACAAAATGAAGACAAGGGTCATAAAGAGTTAATTATTTTTCTATCTTTGCAGAACATATAGCCTTCTTTTTCTATTATGATTAAGTAAAAATTGTCCAGTAAAAGTGCAAGTCAATTTACACACTGAAGTATAAAATATATATCATTTGGCAAGTACTGTGGGTAGTTGAGTTTAAAATAGGTGTTTTGCAACAGTTCACATTAATATAGCTTATTGTCTGTAATGTAAACAAAAAAAACCCAAAACCAAACATTTGAAGCCATACTGAATTGTGTTCAAAACAACTAAGGGAACAGTTCTTGTGAGATCACAACCATTCACAGAAAAGAATCAAATGCCAAAAGAAATTAAAGATTACATTTGACTGATGAGGGGCAAGGAGAGGAGCTTGAGCTGAAAGTTTCTTAAAGGTCAAGGAAGGTGGAATCTGACATCTGATTATAAAAAAAGTGGTTCCAAATGGAGGCACTATTGTCTTCAAAGCATTAACAAACCCTTATTGTTAAAAAGATACAAAAACATAGATATCCATGAGAAAGAAAAAATCATCTGGAGATTAATTCAATTGTCCTCAGTATAGGAAGCCATCTTGCAGCTCAACATTATTTAAATACATCAAACAGTATTTGGTGATGTGGAAATGCAGATGAATCTATTGGAACTTCCACTGAGAACAGCCACATACAATGCAATATTAATCTTATTTCCTTCTTTGTTTTATTATATTAAAGCAGGCAAAAAGAGTTATGACTTCTCATGACATGAAATAATGTGATATTCTATCAGTTGAGATTTCAAAACTATCTTTTCTTAACGAGGGAGACATAAATAAGGAAAGAATAGTAACCAGAAGCAATTATGTAAAACTCTGAACAGTATTCCCTAGAGAGAAAGATATGTACTTTTTCCTGTTGTTTGATTATGTGTGTTCATTTCAAATCCAAACACTTTCCAAATACAAACAGAACAAATTCAATTTTGTCTTGTTTGATTATGTGTGTTCATTTCAAATCCACTTTCCGAATACAAACAGAACAAATTCAATTTTGTTTGAACAACATTCTCTTCTAACACTTTGTGTGCCAAGTGAGAAAAGCAACACAAAACCTCTAACAAATTAAACATCTCTTTAAGAACAATGCAAATATTATTAATTTACTTACAGTAATGGGAGTTTTCCTGATTCATTGCATGATTACATTCTATTTTTGCAAAGAATCAGCTGTTTGATTCTACTTTCAATCTTGTTTGTATAAAAAAAAAAATTATAAAACTCATGATTGTCAAATAATATTATATTGTAAATACAGTCTTTGTTAAGTGCTTTTACAAAGGTTTATTTAGGCTTTCCTTAAAAGGGTAAAAATAGGAGTAGGTGATTCCATCATATGTAGCTCTACTGAGACAATGTGATATACCTGTTTTATTCATCTTATGGAATCGACATGAGGACTGTCCTCAACCAGCAACAGCTAGAACAGATATATATATATAGATATGTACACACACATACACACCCCATTTTCACTTACTTAGTGTGCAATGAATGATGAGTGCATCCCTGCTTGATTAACAACAAGGTATATAATGAAGCTATTGACCACTAAAGGGAAAAAATAGAACAAAAGAAGGAAGACTTAAATAAAGCATTATAATTTTCTTTATATGCAAATTTTATTATGTTTATGATTTGATAAAGAGAGCAAACAGTAAAACACTTGGAGGAATCATCACCTGAGAGGGTAGAATTGCAATGAATAGGGAGAAAGGTAGTACGACAAGATGACATTTGAGAAAAAGGTGCCAAGCCATGTACTTAGAGCTTGATATCAAACATTTCTGTTATAAACTAGAATTTTCCACTGCAATCCAAAGAGGAGAAAGACCAAGAGTGTTAATGAATCAAAATGGGTGAATGTGAACCATCAGTACAACATAGTACTGAAAATATAAATGTAAATGTGGTTCTGAAGTATGTCAGAAGTATACAGACATGTACAGTGGTATTAATGTAAAAAACACAAGGCATTGCTATGACCCTAAAATGAACTCAGAACAATTTGGATAATCTGAGTTCAAGAAGATTAATTCAAACAGGAGGCAAGGAACAGATAACAGCTATCAGAATGATTAGAATAGAGGAATGAAAGGAGGAAAACTCAAATTATGCATCCTAGTACAATAAAGCTAAGAGGGAATACTGCTCTGCTTAAAAACACCAGAAGATAGCTACTGGAAAGGAAAGGAAACATTCAAACCCAAGAAAAAACAAATGGAACTCAAAGCAGTTTTCAAAGATACAAAGTTTTGGAGCAGTCTGCCTGTATGAGTAACAGAGGCAGAAGACCTGACTAGCTATTAGAGGGAACAATGATTAGATTATCATGTTCTTAAGTTTATTAAGAGAATTGTAGGGTATAGTTGTCTGTAATATTAAAGGACAGAACCCTGTGATCTTATTCTAGCTTCAAATGCTTCCAAAATTCCTATTATTCTTGTTAATAATGTATTACTAATTAGGATTGTGTTGCAGACTATATCCATTAGATGCATCAGAACTGACAGTTGTATGAGACCTGATGCTTCACAAAGAAAAAAGGGAGAATATGCCTTTTATTATCTCTACCTTGTAATAGGCAAGAGAATAAGAAGGGACACCCTGCCGAAGAATAATATTAATCCTTGAGGCAATAAGTCTGTAGGAACATGTAAATCAAAGAAACATAAGAACATAACAGCATCTACAGAGGGTCAGGCCAAGACTGTAGTTAAAAGCATAAGCCTATGGAGTATAAGAATACCTATATATGTATATGTATATTTATATGTATACTGCTCCAGCCTTCAGCCATTTGTTTCCCAGGTGCTTCCTAAAGCAGAGATGGTTTCTAAGCACTGAGTAACTTTGAAAGGAATTTTTGTTCATAAACCTGTTTGGAATAGTTTTAAACTCCATTAAGTCTTTCTCCATTGATAGCATACTATGTCAAGGAGTTCTATGGCTGACTTAAAATTTGTGGAAAAGACCATATCTTTTAATTTGTTCTGAACTTGCTACTTTCTAACTTCATTTAATGCTCCCTAATTATTCTACTAGAAGAAGAAAAGAGCAATGAAAACCTGTACACTCTTCTCCCCATCTCTCATTTTATCTATAGATGTTTCCAATATCCGTCTCAGTTATTTCTTTTCCAGGCTGAAGAGTTCTACCCTTAATTATGTCTTGCATAGAAGCTTATTGCCTTGATCATTAATCAATATCCTTCCTCTGATCCCAGAGATGCGCCTCACATATAGCTCCAATATTGAAGTACGGAGCTACAGTCCATACACTATTTTAAATGTGGCCCTAAAGCCAAACAGAAGGATCATCTTATGAAGATAAATTAAAATGTAAATTTTTGAGGACCTTGTAATTTGCAGACTTCCATAAATTCTCTTAAATAGAGAGAGCGAAGATTTGGGGTCATAATGTAGAACCAGCATCTTAAGTTCAGAAAATGATGGGTGCTTCATAATGTGCTTCATGGGTGCTTCATTTCTCTTGCATGCTGTTGCACATTTTGCATACATTACTAGTCAACACTGGAAAAAAAGGCTATTCAGACGTCCACCATAATGGCAGAAGCATTCTTTTCTAACTCTGAACATTTAGCCAAATTAAATGACAATATATCATAATAACAGACCTCTGCAAATGTTTTGTTACAGGAAGACAGCCACTTCTTAACCCTCTCAGTTTACCCACTAATTCCTGTTGCAATAAATTCAACCTCTGGGGGAAACCTTGTACATTGTCAAAACCAACAATGAAATGTAATGTATCACTAATAGCTGCAAACACATAATCCATTAAATTCTCCCATGATCCTTCTTGCAAGAAAGCCCAGAACAGTTAGGTAGAAAATAGGGTAATTTCATAACTATTCCAAGTAATACACATTAGCTATGAAATATTTTACTGGTTGCTTCAGATTTGTTCAGTTTGTAAAGGTTTTGACAAGCATAAGCAACACATCAATGATTTACCTCCTTGTCTTTGCTGATTATTCATGTGTTACTGGTTAAGCAGCAAACAGAAACATATCTTGCGAATTTGTATCCAAATTCCAATCAAAGTTAATGTGCTATTTCAACAGATCTTTTAGACAAATAGATAATGAATAAGGCTAGTAATCTGCAGCAGAAATAGCAGATCTTAATCTGTTAAAGATAGAAGTGAAGTGTTGTGTAATAACCCACAGGGTGATGTGCTTAGTGGGATTTTAAATACCTCAGTTTGCTGTTTGTTATTGTGATAGTTTCACTGGGCTAGCCCTTGGCTAGCAGCCAACACAGCCTTTCACCCACTTCCCCCCCATCCCCAGGGGATAGGGGAGAGGATTGGAGGCAAGGATAAGAAGACTCGTAGGTTGAGATAAGAACAGTTTAATAATAGAAATAAAAGAAAACTTAAAATAATTCTAATATTAAAATAGTAGTGATAATGCTAACAGTAACAAAACATACAAAAGAAAAATACCCAGTGCTATTGCTCACTCCCTGCTGACCGAGCTCGGCCTGTTCCCAGATAATGATCCTGGAGGAACGACAATCCCGAACCGAAACTGCAGTCCCAGAAGACCAAGAGCCTGAGCAAAAATGAGAGAGAGCAAGAGAGGGAGAGACCCTCACTAATATACTGGACATGACGTGATGTGATATTATATGGAATATCCCACTGGCATACCAAATTGCCAATTTAGCTTATTAATTTAAATATTCCTCTCTCCCACCTAGATCTTGTGCCTGTAGACTAACAGAACACAAAGTCCTTCACTTCCAGCGACAAAAATGCAAACACTGGTACGTTATCAGTGTTCCTCTCATAACAAGTCCCAGGCTGAAAAGCAAAACACAGCACTATTTCAACTACTAAATAGAAACCTAGCTCTGTTCCAGCTCAAAACCAGGACAATATCCACCCCTTTTTCCACACCATTTACATCATGTGCAGGTTTTCAGAAGATGCATTATTATTTCAGCAATGAATGGGAAACAGTCAGTGATAAAATAACAAAAGATTCCTCAATGATGTGATTAGAGAAAAGCTCACTGTACAACCATATGCAAATTTAGACAATTTTTTGGCACTTCTCAAGAGCACTCTTCAAGTTACATGCTTAAATTCCTCCATCTCACCAAAGAACACCTCTTTCAACTGAAGTCAATTGTTCACCAACAATATTCACATTCTGTTTTGTACCTGTAAGATCTTGCCCTCCAGGCTTCTACAAGATACTTAAACACCTCTATAACTGTGTCTAGAGAGAGAGGTATGGAGAAACTACAGCATGTTCTGATCCAGACGTGCCTCACAAGAGCTTCCTCTTGTTCTAGTCAGCTTGTGACTGAATTAAGAGTGTAGCCTCTTAAGAGAGCACATCTGTTTGGTCATAGCATTACTCAAATGAGTTATCTGTAGTTCCTAAGCCAATGTGATTTAAATACCTAGCTTGCTCAGCAAGGGAGCAGAAAGGACTCCAGCCAGGCAGCACCCCCCTCTTCTCAGATAACTTTACCCAAAGGTATACATTTTTACAAAAGTATTATTTATTTCCTCAGAGGTCCTGAGCCAACAAAGCATAAAACTAAAAGGGATTTTATGCCTGCTAGAAGCTGCTAATTGCAGTAGCCCAATAGATGCAAGGCTGCCACAGATCCCAGTTCCCGGGTGCTGGCAGATACATGCACACAGCCACATGAACCAAAAGCCACTACCACCCACACCATGTATACATATATACACAGTGGTCAGTACAGACAGGAAACACAGCATTCACACAACCACAGGGGCACAAATTACCTCACCCCGTTCTGCTCTCAGGCTGATCAGAACAAAGTCTGTTAGTGGAAAATATTCATGTGTATACTATATGGATCCCTCCAGTAGCTGGTCTATCCAGTAACAGTATCCGCTGATTTCCCAGGTGCTGGCATTTGAATATGTGAACTCTAGAGCCTGCAGCCACAATCCAGCTATCGATACCCAGAACTCCTCTGACACATAGACACATGCACTATGGATTCCTACCAGAACTACCTTTAGATACTGTCTATTCAGTTGCTGGCCCCTGCATCTCCCGTTCTGCTAGTTGCCTCATAGCCAGTCACATACATGCAGATGAGTCTATCCAGTAGCTGGTCCA
>NW_010316928.1:0-5015 GCF_000700745.2 Antrostomus carolinensis | reverse complement strand
TGAACCACAGTAGTGGTCTCTCCAGTAGCTGCCTTGAACCCCCTTGTCCCTCCAGTAGCCAAGCTGAAAAATGTCTTGTCTTTCCAGTATCTGTACCAGACTTATGGCCTCTCTAATAATTGGCTCCCAAGCCTCTTATCCTACTCACCAGTTAGTGCAGCTTAATGTTGGCTAGCAATCACACACTGACATGCACACACACACACATACCTCAGGCTCTCCAGTTGCTGGTACCTCAAACTCATGGCCCACTGTGATACATGGTGCCATTCCAGTTTTTGGTGCACAGACCTCCTTACATTCACCTGGAAACACAGAAGAGAGTCCCTTCACTCAGCAAAATAGAAATGATGCTCAATAAGAAGACAGGACAGACTGTGTTGATCATATGCAGGTGATAGCCAGACAACCATACTGATCAGCCACTTGTTTACAGATGATTGGCCCCTTTTATCCTCTTATTGCTTTTTTTTTTTTTTTTCCATTATTGTTCCTCCCCAAACCACCTTGACCCCTTCCTTCTCTTCCTTTGGTTTCTCCCTAAACATTCCAAAATGTTGTACAATCCAAAAGTCTTCTTCCTGTTGTGGAATAACTACTGGAGGTAACTTAAAATCAGAAGATGGTTGTGTCCACACACTAGGGAAAGGTACAATGTTGAAGAAGATACTGGGGAAAAATGCAGCTGGTATGCGAGGAATTACTCTAAGATCATCTCCCTTCCAGGCCTTAATCTGCTTATCAGTGTGGGAGGTGGGAAAGAGCAGCAGCTCACCCACCAACTCCCATATCTATCACAGCTTTGGTGTCATGAGGCCTGATGTATAGTCTACTTGTGATCCTAAACCAATAGCTGGCACCCCTTAGACAAACACCTACCTTTTGTGGACCTTGGCAAAAACCATAACTCCAGATCACTGACCCTCCTCCTTCCCCCTTACTGAGCATACACTCCAAGTTTAGGTAACTTCTACCTTAAAACGGAAATGAAAGTGTCTTTTGCCAATCATGGTAAAGGTATGACTAGACTCACTCAAGCTCCACCTTGCAGGTAAAAAATAATATAAAAATGACCCAAAGAAAGTAGGAAATTAGGGGAGACACCATCACAGTCATGGAAGACATAATTGCGGACCAGTCAGGGACGACTCCATCATAGACCTTTGACCCCTGGGACCAGTTGACGGGCTGAGCCTCTCTTCCCCCCATAGGGATGCCTTTGGGTAAGACACTTGGTTGAGAGTTTTCTCAGAAACTTAGAAATCTCTAGAGAATTATTTTACTAACTTAGTGGTTTTTAGTAACTTGTCACACTTTCAAGTAATATGTAACTTTGTAGTAATTTGTAACTTTAATGCTAACATTTATTTCTGCAGACAGAGATTATCTCTGGCAATCCATACAAATCTGTATTATTCCTGTTGCTTTATTAAAGTGCTTTTATTCACTTACAGGCTTACTGCACAATTTCTCACTGGGCTGCTGCCCGATAGGCCATGAGAGTCTATAGATCGTGACTGGACAGCAGGTGCAGGGCACTATCAAGTGAATCCGGCATTAGTGTGTCTGGATTTGCAGTGCCACTTTGAACTGGGTCCGTCTGTAACCAGCCACCCCAACTGACCCGTGCTCAGTGGGACGATGCTAAATTCTGCAGGTTTAGCCGTGTGAGTCCATAAATCGTGGTTATGGGAGTGCAGGGCACTATCGTGTGAGTCCGCTGTTGTCAGACCCATAGTGCTTAATTGGGCATCACCCAGGATCTAAGCCTAGCTGCCCCCAGCTCCTCACTTATCTGAGGGTGAGCTGGAACACAAGGGGGTTTATTTCCTGCCAAACTACTTTACTCCCCCTTTCACGCAACACCTGTGTATCCCCCTACATCTCCACAAACAGTAAATCTCCAGAGAGGTACTCCAGAGAGCTGCTCTCATTGACTCATAGTAACGGGTGTCAACCCCAGACCATGTGGCTGTCGGTCCTTCAGTGACAGCCCTAGGATGGGCCAGGGCAGGAACTCATGGCTCTGATAAGATTATTAGGGTTTCCCTATCTGGCATTATAAGTCCTTTCTATATGTGGAGATGAACCTTTTACAACCATCTAACAATGCCTTCCTCTCAGACACGTTTATTTTTTCTGTCAACCCTAGGCATCTTGCTCCTTGCCCTGGGCATATCCTGGCTGATAAAGCTTCATACCTTGCACAGCTGTGTGGTTGTGCCTTAACTAGACTGATGCTGACAGACTTCCCAGCTCCAGGGTCTTAACAGTTTTAGATTGATCCTAGGTTCAGTCCTATAACGAGTACACCTAGACCACCTAGCTGAAGGCAGAGAGTGCATTCACCAATTAATAGTTCTCTACACTGTCTGCATAAGGCTTATTACCACTGTCACTTTTCTTTTTTTGTTGGCTTTCCTTAGACAAACTCATTTGATGTAACACTAACCAGGCAGGCAGGTTAGTATTACACAGATTTAAAAAAACCACATAAAATGTTAGTGAAAAATAAACGCAACATTCTCACTTCTCTATATTTGAGTATGACAATGTCTAAATAAATGCATTTTAGATGTGCACACAATGATATGATGTGAATTAGCAATTAATTATACTTTGACCAGAAATCTCCCTCTCTTTTCCCTCCTCTGTATATGTAACTTATAACATTGCTGAACCAATTATAAAAACAACTAAAATTCTCCATGCCGACTCTAAGTTTTAATGTGATTTTTCTGTAATGATAATATTGATTGTCCTATTCAGCAAGTAGTATGATTAAGTGTGCTTTGTTGCTTAAATCATTATTTTTCTCAGCCAAAGCTACTAACAGTAGTTTTAGTCAATTTCATTTAAATAAGTTGAAGGTACACTATAAAGGCAGAAAATTATTAACACAGAATCTGGAAAAGATCTTCTTCCAACAAAGGAACATATATATGTCTCACAAATATTTAGATTTCAATTTCAGTCTTTACTGTTGCACAGATGAACAGGGTGAAAGTGCTATAATAATTAAAACAAATTACTAATCATCTATTTCATAAATATGTGGTGAAAAACTAGAATTTTCCTTCATATTATGTTAAATCACATAAAACACTAACAATTAGATTTTCACGGAACTTCTTCTAAAGAGCAAAGATTGACTTTGATTTGAAACTTTGTGATACAATTCAAAGACACTGTGAAAACTCTTCTTTGTATCTACATGCGTACCACAACACGCTAAATCAAAGCAACTTAAATGCAAAAAGCACTGTCCTGCGACACTGTCCTATAATTCAAACTCTTGTAGCAGCTCAGGGCACATTATTCCCCCTTTCCCCAATAACCATCACCTTGAATTCATACTTGAATTTCATTTCTTGAAAGAAAAAAAAAAGAGCTAGTAAAGCTTTCTCTGTAAACATACAATAACTGGATTTTTAGAAAAAAAAATTGCTTTATTTTGCAGAAACTAGAAAATTCAAAAACCACTGCATTTTGTTTATATCCAAGCCAAATGAGTTCCCCCTTTACCACTGATAGTTTTCTGAGCTGTCTTAGGGGGAATCATCTTTTTACTAGCTGTTAGGTTAACCAGAATTCATTTAAAAATGGTACCTGTAACTGTAAGAAAGGTATTGTTCTCCTGCTTTGGATTTGTTAAGAGAGATCAGCCATTAAAGTCCATTGATATTTTTCTGCTTCTGTTCTTGTTTAGTGAAAACTTCCTCAGAGAAAAGCTGCTAATGGAGGACTAAACATTTATTTGAAAAATAGTGACAGGGTAGGATTGCAGTCCTCACAACCAGTCTAAAAGCTCCAATCTGAGATTGAACTGAAGTGTAAACCAGAAGGCAGGCTTTGGTGGAAGGAGTAGCAGCAGCACCTCAGTCTTTTCCCTCTTTATGTGTTAGGGTAGTCCACAAGATAACAGTAGTCATAAGCTCCAAATTTAAGTTCCAGCCTCATTCTAAACTGAAGTCAATATTACCATTGCTAATAAATTTTATATTTACAGCATCTGTTCTCCACACCAACTTTTTTTCCCCTTTATTTAAGGCACAGGGCATGAAGCTGACCCAGCAAGCTTCAGGAAAAGCTTCAGGAATAAGATAACAAAATGTCCCTTAGTTGGTGCTTTAAATTAGTGATTACAGAATCATAGAAAGATTTGGATTAGAAGAGACTGGTGGAGGTCCTCTGGTTCAGCTCTCTGGTCAAAGCAAGACCAACTTTTAATTTAGTATCCTGAAGTGTATTTGAAAACACATTCTTCTGAAGTTATAATTTGATTTTCTTTCATATGGCTTATGTAATTTATGGCTAGCAAAGCAATCTATGTTTTTCAATTAAATAAATTAATGAGGAATGCTATATAACTTTTTTTATGGAAAAATTTAATTGTATTAAGCAGGTGAAGGAAAATACTACTTTATGGAAAGAAAAAAACTTTTTTTTTCTTAACTATGTAAAAAAATACTTAGTACTATTATGTAAAGTAAATTAAAGGGAATCCTTTCTCAATTCAGAATATCTCAATTTTTTTTTTTTTTTTTTTTTTTTTCTCTCAAGGATTTTCTGTTCAGGGAGACTTCTAGATCAAAAATGATAATCCAGAATATTTATCTATGAGAAACATTCAGAAATTCTAATTTAGCTCTTGAGACAGACTTATGTAATTTAAGATTTATAGATAAAATAAGCTAATTAGAATCATAGAATGGTTTGGGTTAGAAAGGACCTTAAAGATCATCTAGTTCCAACCGCGCTGACATCAGCAGGGAGGTTTATTTAATTATTTAAATAATAAGCATACAATAGTGCTGCTGTGACATCTTCACAAAAATTTAGCTGAGCAAGTTCTAAGTAATCTTGGCACACTCTTGTGAACAGACAGATTTGTCCACATGCTGTCTCAACTGACAATATACAACCCACCTCTGAACCCTAAACCAATATGGGGTGATAAGCGAAAGCTCACTCCGTTGTGCCTCTGTGGTGGGTTGACCCGGGCTAGAGGCCAG
>NW_010316927.1:11365-20862 GCF_000700745.2 Antrostomus carolinensis | reverse complement strand
GTGCACTCAATCCCACTGTCAATAGCATTAAAAAAGATATTAAACAGCACTGGTCCCAGAAGGACTGGTCCCACTGGAACCCTGAGGGACACCACTTGTCACCATCTTCCATCTGGACATTGAGCCATTGATCACTACCCTCTGGATGTGACCATCCAGCCAATTTCTTATCCACTGAACAGTCCACCCATCAAATCCATATCTCTCCAACTTAGAGAGAAGGATGTGGGGGACTGTGTCAAAGGCCTTGCAAGAAATCCAGATAGATGACATCCATAGCTCTTCCCTTGTCTACTATGCAGTTACTCCATTGTAGAAAGCCACTAGGTTGGTGAGGCAGGACCTGCCCCTAGTAAAGCCATGCTGACTGTCTTGAATAACCTCCCTGTCCTCCATGTGCTTCAGTGTAGCTTCTAGGAGGATCTGTTCCATGATCTTCTCAGGCACAGAGGGGAGGCTGACAGGTTGGTAGTTCCCAGGGTCCTTCTAAAAATGGGTATAATGTTTCCTTTCTTTCAGTCACCAGGGACTTCACCTGACTGCCATGACTTTTCAAATATCATGGAGAGTGCCTTGGCAACTACATCAGCCAATTCCCTCAGGACTCTGGGATGCATCATATCAGGTCCCATGGACTTGTGTATGTTCAGGTTCCTCAGATGGTCATGAACTTTATCTTCACTTACAGTGGGAAGGACTTTGTCTCCCTGGTCCCTGGGCCATCAGCTTGAGAGCTGTGAGTAGATAGGTTGCCAGTGAAGACTGAGGCAAAAAAAGTTGTTGAGAATCTCAGTCTTCTCCTTGTCTCTTGTTACTAGATCACCATTGTTGCTCATTGGGGGGAGGTATGCTTTCTTTGACCTTCCTTTTCTGGTTTACATACCTGTAGAAGCCCTTCTTGTTTTTATTGGCATCCCTTGCCAAGTTCAGCTCCAGCTGCACCTTGGCCTTCCAGACCTTGTCCCTATGCAACCGGGCAATGTCCCTGTACTCTTTCCATGACACCACTGCACCAGTGCATGATCACTACAGCCCAGTCTGCCTCCAATCTCAACATCCGTGATGAACTCACTTGCATTGGTGACCATCAGGTCTAATATTGCTTCCTCTCAAGTAGGGCTGTCTAGTTCTTGTGTTAGGAAGTTGTCATCAAGTCACTCCAGGAGTCTCTTGGATTGCCGTGCTACTTTTCCAACAGATGTCAGGGTGGTTGAAATTCCCCAGCAGAATGAGAGCCTGTGAGCTCGATGCCTTCTGGAGCTGGAGTAAGAAGGCTTCATCAATAGGATTTCCTTGATCAGGTAGCCTGTAGGAGACACCAACCATGAGGCTCCCCTTGTTGTCTCAATTATCCCCAATTCCTGCCCATAAGCTTTCAACTTGCTCATGGCTGTTCTTTAGGGACCACTCTTCACACTCTATCCATTTCTTAACATAAAGGGAAACACCTCCCCCCCTCCTTCTTCTCCTATCCCTTCGTAAAAGCTTGTAGCCATCAATAGACACACTCTAGTCATGGGATTCATCCCACCAAGTTTCTGTAATGGCCACTATGTCATAGCTTTCTAGTAGGATAGTAGCTTCCAACTCCCCCTGTTTGTTGCCCATACTCTGTGCATTGGTGTAGAGGCACTTCAGCTGGGCTGGTGGCCGTGTCATCTTCTTACACAAACAACCCTTTATTCCCCCAAGGTGTTTCATGGAAGCTACCCTGTTGGACCCTATGACCTCAGAATCTTCTGGCTTGTCTCCGTAAGACTTTCCCTGTGCTGCAATGCCCACTGCATTCCTCAGGGCAACAGGTTGAAGGCCCTTAATATTACCCCATCCATCCCACCCTGGTGTGTCATCCTGCCTCTTGTCAGAGACAATCTTGATATTATTATCCCCCTCCCCCTTCACATCTAGTTTAAAGCCCTGTCAATCAGCCCCACAATCTCTTGGGCAAAAACCCTCTTCCCCCTTCAAGAAATGTGACTGACCATCAGGAAGATAAAATAGGATAATGTGGAGTATGATCACACTGCAGATCTCACAGCAATGATACTGCAGAACATGGGGGAAATGGAAGAATACACTGAGGGCAAATGGCAGAGGAGGAAATCACACAGAACAGGGTTTTGGGAACATGGACTAAAAGTAAATCCATTCCCAGGGAAAAGGGTTTTTCCTTTGCACTGGAGGTGTGTAAGCAGCATCTTGGCTCCAGCAAATGTGTTTGGGAATAAACGCAGATGGTAAAGGCCACACACTTGAGTTGCATTAGCAATTTCCACAGTTCACAACCATGCAGCTGTGATTAATCAGTTGTACCTGCATGTAACAAGGCCCGGCCTCGTTCCAGTTCAACTGGAACAGATCCTGCTAATTTGCCTGTGTTTGGCCTCCAGGGCCTGTGTGGTGGTTTGACCCACAGAGGGACCGTGCAGTCCTGCATTCACTCCCCCCACCCAGTGAGATGGGATGGGAGACACAACAAAGGGGGCACAGGATTAGGAATGCAGGACAGGGACGGCTCACTCACCAGTTATGGTCACGGACAAAACAGACTCGAACTTGGGGAAGAAAAATCAATTTAATTTGTTGCAAATCATCTAACTAGACATAACAACTACATCTTACAACACCTTCCCCCACCCTTCTCTTCTTCCTGGGCTCAAATCACTTTGCTTCCGATTTTGCTACCTTCCCCCCACCCAGCAGCACAGAGGACAGGGAATGGGGGTTCAGTCAGTTCACCTCTGCTGCTCTTCCTGGCATGAAAGTCCAGGAACAAGATGTTTCAACCCGAACTTCCCATGGAGTCACAGACCTCTTTGGGCTCAGCTCCCGGCTCCAGCATGGGGACATCCACGGGTTGCAGACTCACCCCCCACACTGGGAGTCCACCCCTGCTCCGGCAGCGAGCGACTCTTGGGGTCATAATTCCACCACACTTGTCTCAGGCTCAGCTTCTCTGCTCCAGCGTGGAGTCCTCCATGACCTATATGTGGGTCTCTGCTCCACTGTTGAACTTAACTTCCGTGGACTGCAGAACCTCCTTTGCCTTCTCCTACTCCATCAGGTGAACTGGGTGTCTCCAGGTACTCTGTCCCCCCCTCCTCTTTCCTCCAGCAACAAAACTCTCTCTGTTTGTCCTTTGTTTAGGCCGATGATCATCCTTTGTTGGGTCAACAGTCTCTCCTCCAGGTACCACACCTTCTTCTTTTCAGGACAGTTCTTCCCCTCACAAATATGGACTCACAGAGGCATTTCTCTAGTGCTCATTGGCCCAGCCTGGGCTGGGGGGTCTGCCTTGGAGCCAGGGGAGCTTTTCACTCTCACAAGGTGGCCCTTCCCCCACTACCAAAAAAACTGCTCCCCCCACCCCCACAAACCAAACACAGCCTGCTGGCTGGGTCTCACTTTACAGAGTGTGGGTCAAAGGGGTCTGTTTCACATTTGTTAGACATACTGTACTTGCCATACATAGGTGTCCCCATTTAGTTGACACCATCAACAGGATGCTTCCCCCTAGTAGGACTGCTGCAGGTTATACCCTTATTTCACTATAGGAATAATGCATGCACTTGGGGTTCTTTTCATCACTCATTTTAAGCATAATGCTCACTCGGCATCTCCTTGTCTGTGTGGCACGTGACAACAGGAAAAGTATATTTTTGCACCTAACCCTAACTCTTCATTTGTTCTTAGCCATAGGTGGAAGCAAGAATCACAGAGGGAGGCAGAAGACATATGCTGGAAAGAGAAAAACATTTATTTTAAGCCATGTGTTACTTCTTTATTAGGAAGCTAAGGTCCTCTTTCATCTACAATTTCTCTGGCATTCTGGTTTTATTTGAAGTTCCTCAAAGAGCTGCTTATGATGTTACCTACAGTGCTGTTATTTACATAGCAACTCTTTGTTAGCCCATTTCAAGCACTGAACAGCATAACTGACCACCAAAGTTTGCAGATCAACATGATAAAAAATACATTTGTAAGGCATTCATGAGCATGTTTTATAACTGTTGTCATTTTTAAAAGGCTTACTAGGCAGTTTATCATTTATTTGCACTGTGTAAATCTGCAAGTCCCAGGCCTTGCTTTGGTATCAGATTATGTTCTGTTAGTCAAGTGCAAATTCCCCTCCTCTTTTCCATCACATTGCAACTACAGTCTTTTTGAAAGGGAATAGCCTCATACAAATGAAATTTTATCCAACTCCAAATGCCAGGAACCTTGAACTAATCTTGGCTTCTCTTATACTGCTTCACAGTCCATCTCTGATGGAGAGGATATTTTTCCCAATGAATGAAATAATGAGATGCTTTCAAGACACTTCACCAGCTTTACAGCTTTCAAAAATAGCACTGCATCTCACAGAGCATGAATAGTCCCAGAGCTCTGCCCAATTTTTCCAACGATGCTGTTATCAGCTCCTGCACTGAGCTGCAACAGGACCCACCCCATTGCTCCTCCTTCAACCATCTGATAATGCCACTGGTGATGCTTTCATTCTGGTAATGTGGCAGCCCTACCTTAACTTTATGATGCAGTCTATAATCACAAAGCACAGAAAAACTGTACCACCACATTATCCATGTGTCTTGGTGCGAAGTTCAAACTGGCTTTCTTGGTGTGCCTCAGTTAATAAGTAGAATGAGCATGGCGCATTTTGATATCACTGCTGGATCAGTCCTCATTTGTAATGAGCAGGAAAAAATCCAGAAATTACTTCCACTCACTTGTAAGTGATGTCCAAAGATCACTAAGAAAGCCTGGACTGTCTCCCTGCACTACTTGTGGTAAGTATTCATCAGCCAGTGTGAACACGTGTTTTGTGCGTATGGAAGATAATGAAGTCACATCTGCTCCTTTTCATGGTACATGATGAGTGTGTCTGTGGCCCATGAGGGCCTTTTCCCAGCACTGACAAATGGTAGAAGTTGAGTTGGTCATAAGACCCCAAAAGCTGGTTTGGTTGGCTGAAGGCAGACATCTGCAGCACAGTAGTCTGTAGCTGAGCTGCTTAACAAACTTCCAACACAGCCAAGAGAGGCACTTTTAGGGAGCATACCTCTGCCTTATATTAGATGTCTACTTTAGGATGGGCTGAATCACACTTTGGGCTCTATTCACTATTGACCAAGGACCTCGTCCACTTGCCAGGCAGCCCAGGTTACCTACATTTAGGTAGATGACTCCCATTCTCATGTCCCATCCCCATTTTATTCAGGCAGATGAAGTGCCTCTCCAAAAGTGCACTTCAGCTGGGTAATGTCTGTAGTGGTACCAGCTCTGCCTGCCCTCTTGTAACCATGGCCCCTTGAGAGATTATTTTAGGGCACCTGGGAACAGTTTAAATTTGCTCTCCCCAATCTGAGACAGCCTCTCCTGCCTGACTGTGGGGTCCAGCAGCTGCTGCTATTGGAAATGTGGTTTGCATCCCCCTGCATCAATAAAAGTGAGTCAAGCACAGTAAAGGTAGCTTTAAAGGCTCATTTCATTGATGTTTGCTGTTGCTGAGTACATACATAAATTTCATGCCAGCTGGAGATGGCTGTAATAAGGCCAGTGTCAGTAATATAGACAGGGATCCTTCCAGGGAGAAAACACAATGGCTCATACCTCTTTTCTGAATTGTTTCTTACTTCCAGCTTTCAGAAAACAAATTTCTGATTGCAGGATATTTTCTTGGTGGTTCTTCCCTACGCAGAGGAGATCTTGGGAATAGACACATGGCTCTTCTCCTTTCAGAAAAAGAAGACTGTGATAGGAATACAGCATGCAACAAGAAGGGTGAGTATGACCAGCGTTGCCAGAGCACAGCCAGCCCCACAGCTGGGTGTAAATCCTATAGGCAGTTAAACCAAAAGTATAATCACAAGCATAAAATTGCCCCCACAAGCCCATCCATTGGACACCTTCAAGAGACCTAAGGGGTAATAGGAGACAAGGTCTCAGAGTGGCTCTTCTCTGTTTCATCAAGATAATGCTTAAGGAGTTTTTCCTCTACCACACCAAGTAACCTCTGGCTGCCTAAAACCTGTTTTTCAAAGTATTTTCTTCTTGCCAGAGATGAGGATTGAGAAACAGATTCACCATCCCTTTTTGTAATTTCTTTCAAAGATTCATACCCCACTGTTAAAAATATATATATATATATATGCATCTTCTTGTACTACAGCTTTTTATACTTCCACATTTGAGCTTTCTGTATCCATGTTCTTGTTGAACTCTCCTCACTAGATTAAGGATTCACTGTGCCCTATCTTCCCTTTTTTCCTACTCCAGCGGTTATCAAAACACTGCACAATAAACAGATCAAACTCTCTCAGAATAAAGTATTTTCTCAAACTCTTCAGGCCTCAAATAATCTCTGCACCATTTTCATTTTCCAGCATCTTTTCCAAGATGCCAGCATCAGAACTTCATGCAGTATTTCTGTTCCATTGAAATTACTTGCTTGTTCCTGCTTGTTTACCTCATGTTTATGTAGCTAGGCATTACGTTTGCTTGTATTGCCAGGACATCACAGTGGGTCTCTGTTCACACTGTGGCAGCCGCAAGACTCGGCATTGCTGCTGCTCAACGCTGTAGATATAGCCTACAGTCTGTGCTTGTTTAACTCTGCCATTTTAAAAAGCTTTATTTGATTAGACTCCATATACCCAATCACCATTTCATATAGTTGTCATGTCCTCATCGTTATTTCTATTCCACCAGCATATATGATATTCACAGATTGGTTTTAAATCAACAGGAATATTGCATTTATTTCCAGATCACTGATGAAATTGGTTGGTCAACATTGTTTTTAGTCCATACCACCATGGGACACCGCTAGGAACAGACTCATTCAGAGAAAATTTCATGCTAGCAACAGCTTTGCAATCTGCCATTTATCAAGTTCTAAATTCATCTTATCCAAGCTTTATTGACATTAATTGCTCATTTTTGCAACCTTGCCATGCAGTTGCTCATTTTTCAAAAACTGACATTATCCCATGGCAGGAAAGAGAACACATTAAACCACAGAAATCTTTTATGTCTACACAACAGTGTTTATCGGTCAAACATGTAATTCCCAATAAAATCAGGCTGTTCTGACAGGATTTATTTTTTTAATAGCACCATATTTTCTGTCATGAAATTATATTCATACCTTTTATCTCTATTTCTGTCTTTATCAATTAAATCTTGTTTCAGTTTTTCCATTATTTTGCAAGGGACATATATCGGGCTAACAAGATTATTACCTATTTTTCTTTTTTACTGTACCGTCACCAGTCAATTTAAGTAATTGGCTGTATCTCAGCCAATTATGAACGTTCATCTTAAAGAGATGGTAGCACCTTCCTTGCTTTCCAGTGGACTGAAAAATGTTTAAGGTGGCATAGGCATATCACCTGCTTTTCTGTGAGTACAGAATGGAAGTATATATTGACTTCTTCCTTTTCTCTACCACAGTTATGAATGGTTCTGCTTTCACTTTGCAAAGGTGACATTTTATTATTTATTTTTTTTGCTTGAATTATGGCTCAAAAAATCCTTCTTGTCCTAAACCTGGCAAACTTTTTTTCTGTACATTCTTTATGTCTTACTCAGATCAGAGTGCTCAGGGATTTATCCAGCTGGGTCTTGAAAGACCTCCCAGAATGGAGACTGACTGCACAGCCTTTTCTGGGAAGCCTGCTCTGCTGCCTGGCTGTCCTTGCAGTGAAAACGGTTTTCCTCATATCTATTTGGAAACCAGCTGTCTGTTGTCCACCTGCCACACTCCACTATGAACAGCCTGGCTCCATCTTTTCAACTACCTCCTTGTAAGCATGGAATATCTGCTGTTAAATCCCTGCAAAGCCATCACAGCTCCTTGTTGGAAGAAGCCCCCGCTTCCTCAGCCTCTCCTCACAGGGCAAGTGCTCCTGCCCTGACCATCTTGGAGGCCCTCTGGTACACTTGCTCTGGGTCATCAGTGCCTTTCTTGTATTGCAGGGGGGAACAAAGCTGAACACACTACTCGAGATGGGGTCTAGCAAGTGCTGGGTAATGCTTTCTTCAGCTACCTGCTCTTTCAGCCACAACCGTTTTTCACCACAGCTTCTCCAGGTCCCTTAAGTGGGTTGCTTGTACCCTGCCTCCATTTGTCATGTCATAGCCACTTCAGTACAATGATTTGTTGCCCTGCTTTTGAAACTCACACAGCTCTGACTTGCAGTCTGCCTGAGTAATCAGCATTCAGAAATAATAGTGTATTTTGAACAGATGAGAATGGGTCTGGTTTTGCTAATGTCAACTGCTGTGTCAGACTATACAGCAAGAATATCAAAAAGCTCTTCTGTACCTTCCCAGAACAGAGAATAATAACAATGGATTGGTTTCCTACAACAGCAGACGTCGGGGCCTTTCCAGTGCTAAGAAAATATGACTTCTCTTCCCAACCTACGGCAATTTGTATCAAGGAAAGCCTTTCAGCACTGCCTTGTTATTTACTCTGCCTGCGTGGTCCCTTGGTGCCATGGCTGCTGACAAAGGCAGATTCAGCATGAGGCATTGCTAGAGAATGTTAAAAGCAGAAAAAGTCCCAGGAGCCACACAAACAGATGCAAAAATGTACATTCTCTTCCTGCTCCAGAAAAAAGCAGCGACTGTCTGTTGCTCACAGACTTCACAGAGCACTTAGACTAAAGAGCCCTGAAAAGTCAGGGGAATAATTCTAGATGTTGTGAAAATGGGTATGATTCCACACACAGAATATTGAAAGTTTCATTTTACGAGGTTTGCCTGCATCATTCACAACAACCAAATAGTCCTCTTCAATACCAGACTTGCCAATTGGACAAGGAGCAAAGCTCCTGTCATGGCTTCCAGTTTGGTGAGCTCTGAAGCACATATGCACAAGTCAGTGTGCCCAGGATGCCATAAAAATTGATACAGGAATTGGGTATGCCCGCAAGCTCATGGAGAGAATGGGATGTATGATGGATGTTCAACAATTAAAACCAGGCACACCTCTAATGGCATTTCAAGCTTCTGTTTGTTTTCCTTATGATTTCAAATTTTGATAACTTCCTTATTCCACATACTCTGTCACACTCCTTTCTCAGCCCTGCACAGGCATTCTCCATCCTTCCAAACTGGTGATCCTGGACATCACCTTGCTTCTCGAGGGCCTCTCATATTCCTCCCGGTAGGGTCCATCTTGGGTCTCTCCATCTATGTGCTCTTAATCAAGAGTCACAGAGCAGACAAGGTTGAAATTCAGCAAGCCTGTGGGAAATTGTGCAAAGGCAGAATTTTTGTGTTCTTTGGGAATGCAATTTCGAATAGGGAAAAGGAAAGGTTTCCTGGAGGGAACTGGTGATTAATTATGACACTTAACAGTGAGAGGCAAATCTTGACCATGTTGGCGTTCATATGGAACAGGTGCAATAAACACAGGGAAATGAACTCTTATGATCAGAATCTGCAAAATAGTCTGATATGCAACTAGAAGGACAAGCAAAAGCTTAGGG
>NW_010316927.1:884-11327 GCF_000700745.2 Antrostomus carolinensis | reverse complement strand
GCTTCTTTCCCAGACATTTCATAAATTTGTACAACCCTTAGGCCACCAGGCCTAAACATTCAAATAAATCGCTCATTCAATTATTTTGCAAAACCAACACCATACAGTTTATGATCTAAAATACTCAATGAAATAAAACGCACAAAAAAAGTTAAGGTGTTGATACTGGTTTGTTGAAATAAATCTGAATTTTCCTCTTCTGAAGGAGGAAAAACTGGGAATAATCAGTCACTGGAAAGAGCAGGTAAATCTGGTCAGCATACTGCCAGCCTGGGAATCATTTGAACGCAAATATTGACAGTTGTAGGAACAGACTGAAAGTTCATCGAGTCCTCTTCTGCACTGACACCATGAAGAGGAATTTAGACCTGATTCTCACTTGCTTATACTAGTAATGACTTATTTCAAGGAAATACATTGTCATGGACATAGTGAGGTGAGAAAGTCTGCCCAAATGAAAAGGCCTTTTTATATTACAAGAGCTCATAGGTCTAGTCCATACAATCCAGTGCATGTAGAAGGCAATTCTAGCTCAGGGAGATACTGCTTCCATCACACTATTGCTCTTCAGATGTTACCCATTCCTGGATTACAGGAGGGTGCAGTGGTTGTGCCAACCACTGGAAAAAATGTCTGCCCTGAACATGCATGTTTTGTATGCATGAGACAGATGATAAACAGTGGGATCCTGTGACCCTCATGTTGCAGCTGCTGGCCCATAAAAGTTGAAAGACTGCACTTGACAAAGGTGATGGGAAGCAGCAGCAGGACTGGGAGCTTACTTACTGAGCTGATTTATTCTCCTTGAAACAGTCACTGAAAGGAAATCTTTCTCTCTGGTGGATTTTTCTGAGCATGCTTTGCATTTTAAAAGGTGTTGAAACATAATCAAAGAACATGTTCATTACTGATATTTGTCCAAGAAGTTTCTACTAACATCAGCCTCTTTTCCTCTGTACAATGCCAGTTTCAACAATCCATTTGCATCATATTGGAGAAGTCCTATTCATGCATCATTTGCAATATGAACCATCTGTTTTACTCACAACAGAGATAACAGACAATGCAGTCTCAACACTAAAGGGATTCATTTTTTAATCTTTGTGCACATTTGTTGAAATAATTTACCTTTTAATTTCAAGCTTTAAAAAACTGTCAGACCAAACACTGGCCTGCAAAGATCACAGTGATTTAATTAAAAATGTATAAAAAAATCAAAGTTGGCTTAACGCTCATGTGGGAAGGAAATATGGCCTTGTTTCCATCCCTGTCTTGTGAATGTATTGGTTTATATGAATTGCAGTGGAATGAAAACAATCTTTTCAATCAGAAGGAATTATAAATTTAAATAAAGTATATTTACCTTTGACGGCAACATTAGCACATGCAAAAACATATACAGTCATTAGTGTAATACTTACTGAAAACTGTTTTGTGGCCCATTCTCAAGATTTCATGTCAAAGGGACCAATAGCTTTCTTTTCAGCCTCAGTAATATATTTGTATATTCACATTTACAATAGCTATTCCATCTCAGCAGAGGAGTAGCCAATTTTACCCTAATTAAAGCCTCATTATGTCATCTTAGTAGTAACATATAGCTCTCTTCCACCTCAAAACACTTGCTAAGTTTTAACAGCATCCAAGGCCAACCCATAAATCGGTAGTAGCAGTACAATTAGTACTAGGGATTTCTTGGCTCTTAGGTCTATGTTAAACTGCTAAGCCAGCTCCCACTCTCTTTCTCTCTCTCTCTCTCCTCTGCCCACTCATTTTGGTGTATATCAAGCTGTGTAGGTCATAAATACATGTAATGTCAAATCAGGCACCTCTTATCACAGCCTGCCCACTCACTCAACAAGAAAAACATGCAGAAAAGAAAGTTAATGAATGTTCCTTGTCATGGAATAAACCATTGTATACTCACCAAGAGGGATAATACCACTCACCCCTTGAAGGTTCATGAGTTCTTTTCTTCTTCTTTCTGGCAGTATATTCCTTATGCCATTCTGTCAATATAAAATAACCAAAACCAGAGCTAGTTATTTTTTTTATAAAGGTACCATACTACTATTTAATATCCAAGTAGCAGCTTCATAGATAAGGCTGAAATGTAAAGCAAACTGCTTCCTATCACCAGTGAAGAGACCCACCCAGTGATGGTGTTCATGAACATAAGCTTGTCCCTGGTTAACCTGGCAGCCAGTATAGCAGGGTGGCTCCATCTCCTTTACTGTGGTGGTACCGGACGCTAGGTCAAGGGATGGGTAGGACCACTAGTGTCTTCTCTCTGTGTACCTGAACAGCCACAACCAGACAGATATGTTCAGTGGTATTAACTCCCAAGGTGTTCTCTCCTTAGATTTCTTTGCAGCATCTGTTTCCACACTTTATAAGGAAGTTTTTCACATGTCAGTGTCATACACCAGGTTTGTTACTTCTCTTAATGTCTGACTTACATTTCTCTTCTCTATTTTCAGCTATGACTGTGGGTTTCTTCTCCTCTAATCCTACAGCAAAATAAACATTCTTAGATATTGAAATGCTCTTCTTCACAATAAATAGCCTTACAGACCAATAAGTCTCTTTATTCTAAATTATAATCATAGAGGGGACCTCAAAAGATCATCTGGTCCAACATTCCATGGGAAAAAGAGCCTAGATGAGATTGTATAGCACTCTGTCCAGTTACATTTTGAAAACCTTCAGCTATGGGCACTCTGCCACATTCCTGGGGAGGTTGTTCCAGGGAATGATATTCTTGCTGTAAAAAAATTTATTTTGTATGTTGAGATGAAACCCCTCCCACTGCAACTTGTACCCATTGCCCCTTGTTTTCCCCATGTGCCTTCTGTGAAGAGAGACCCTCTGGTCTTTTTGTAGCCACCCTTTAAGTATTGAAACACTGTGATGGTGATCAGGTCCCCTGAGCCTCCTCTTCTCCAGGAAGAAAATACCTAACTCCTTCAGTCTTTCCTCATAGGGAAGGTTCTCCAGCCCTTTGTTCATCTTCCTGTCTCTCCTCTGGACCCTCTCCAGTCTGTCCATGTCTTTCTTGAACTGGAGGGACCAGAATTAGTCACAGTACTCCAGAAGCAGCATGACAAGCACTGAATAGATTGGGATAATCATATCTCTGTCTCTGCTAGTAATGTCCCTGCGGATGCAGCCTAGGATCCGATTTGCCTTGGTGGCTGCTGTGGCACAATGCTGACTCATGTTCAGCTTGCTGTCCACCAGGACCCCCGCAGGAGGATCTCTACTGCTGCACCAGTCAACGTTTCCTAGCACTTCATTCAAGGTCCAACTACCTGACCTAACTCTAATAATGTGCAAATCTTCTTGCAGTTCCATCTTCAGATACTTTTCAGTGCTCTTCATCAGCTTCACTTTCAAATCTTGACACTAGGCAAATGCTTATTTTTCAATCCATTTCATATCAAATAAAACTATGTCAGCATCTCACTTCTGCCATCTCAGTAAAAGCTGTGGTTTGTTTGACTACTACATGTTTCATTTTCTTCAGTAGTGTCCTTTGCTGTATTTTTCTTTCTAAAAGCCTTGATGAATTCTAAAAACCAGTGCAGAAAAAGCTCTCCTTGTCTGCATCGGAATTTGGTACAGCATCAAAACAACTGTTGTTCTCTTGTGTGCAGTAATATATTAATGCCAAATTTCTCTGCTTCATCTACAGAGATCTCCTTGGTTCTCAAATGACCTGTAATCTGTGAAGCAGGAAGAAAGGGGCTGATAACCCTGGTACAGCAAGCCTTTTCTGAACCCTACAGATTGAAGTGTCCTGATTGTGTGATCTGAAGCTGTCACTGGTACACGGATAAAAGCAGCTTAGATTGGAAGTTAGCATGTAGAAACATTAAACTCATCAGATTTAGCAGGCGTTCCTTCACTTTCCAGATGTAGTTCAAAGTGTTGGCTTGAATCAAAATGTGTTAATAACTGATCTAACATCCAAAATTACTGAACCAGATATTATTTTAAGTTTAAAAAAGGATTTTTTTTTTTTTCAGAGACACAGAAAAATACAGAAACTCACCTACCTTCTAGCTCTTTTTTTTTTGTTTGTTTTTGTTTTGGTGGGGGGCATTGATTTTTTTTTTTTCTTCTTTATCCATTTGGGTGACTTTAAGAAAGATTTGGAACAGGAAGAAACTGTTTTTCCTCCTCCAGTTTACAACTGAAGAAGTGCTCTATCTTCCATGTTACTTTATTTCGGTCCAACAAAAAGGGTTTCCTAAGAGATGACATTAAAAGGTTACGATTATCTCATACGGAAGGTAGTCTGATAGTTTTTCAGGCTGAGAAGAGGTAGGAGGGAAAGAGCTCATATTTATGCCACAGATCTGAAAATTTTACTCTTTTGACCGAAGTTACATCTGCTTTTTTCTACAGAGTTGCCTTAAGCATAACTATCATGGAGAGCTTAAATCATGTAGGTTATGGGTATTTTTGTACTGTTATCAGAATAAAGGTGTACTTGACGACATGAAATGCCAGTAACACTAAGCCCAACATGATGTAGATAAGCTAAAAACAATGTAACCTTTAGAAAAAATAAGGCTGCTATTTAGCTACTGCACTTATTAGTTATCCAGCACCCCAGGCTAGAAAAGTGGATGATGCAAGTGTCTAACCTTTAGCGCAGACATATTTGTACGTGAAGTATCCAAGCTTCAGGACCATCGCGAGCCTGAGCAATCCCCGAGAGAATACCCCCATTTTCCAGTCAACCCTGGTTAATATACTGAACATGACATGACATGATGTGATATGATATGGAATATCTAATTGGCATATGCAAATGCAAATTTTGCGTTTTGCTGCATGACCTTGGGATCCAGCAGCAACTAATAACTTTAGTACTTTATCAACATTCTTATAAAAAATCCCATACTGAAAGTAAAACACAGCTATTTTAGCTACTAAGAAGAAAATTAACTCTGTCCTAGCAAAGCCAGGACAAAGGGGTTAATACAAAGCATGACAGTAAGAAAAATAATATAAAACACATTACATCAATTTAGACCTCGTCAGGCAGCGTGGACATGATGCTTTTAAACAGCCTGTGAATTCACATCCCCCTTTCTAATGCCCAGTCAGCTGTAAGTATAAGATTGTAGGTTAAATAAAGGCAATTGTAAATGACAGCATTTAGCTCTCTAATTACCTGCTGGTCCTAGTAATTTATTGGACCTGTAAATCTCTCTCCAGGAAGGTGGGTACAATTCAATTACTCCTCAAACAAAGACAAACTTGGCAGGCATAGATCTGTAGCCACAGGTGCTGAAGGTGTTTCATTCAGGTAACACAGTGACTGGGGGTTCTTGGCTGGATTCTCAGCTGGAAACACGATATACTGCTCTGCTCCGTATTCACACATTGAACGTATGCTTTCTTCAGCTTTCAAAACCAACTTTTTAACCACAGAAGCATGCAAGATACTGCATGCTTCTTTCACTTGAATACTTATACATACTGCTTTTTCTGAGTCTGAGCAGAAGGCAACAGCCTATAATTAGGACAGCCTGAGGGATCTGTAAATTATGCTAAGTATTATTTTTGCTTTCCAGGTAATTGCCTAACTTTGGGTTTTCTTTAGCAGGAGAAGAGCATATTATTCTAGTAAACAATATTGATGACAGACTCAGCCCTGCTTTTCACTAGCAAGAGATATCGCCCCTAAGACAAGGCAGGATAAATAGGAAAGACATGCAACTATGCCCAAGTGAGGCTGTGATTGTCTATGGCAAGTCATAGTCATAGTCATAGTCATAGTCATAGTCATAGTCATAGTTATAGTCGTAGTCATAGAGTGGTTTGGGTTGGAAGGGGCCTTAAAGATCATCTAGTTCCAACCCCCCTGCCATCAGCAGGGACACCCCCCGCTAGACCAGGTTGCTCAAAGCGTCAGCCAACCTGGCTTTGAACACTACCAGGGAGGGGGCATCCACAGCTTCTCTGGGCAACCTGTTCCAGCGTCTGAACACCCTCACAATGAAGAATTTCTTCCTAATATCTCATCTAAACCTTCCCTCTTCCAGTTTAAAGCCATTTCCCCTTGTTCTATCACTACCTGCCCTTGTAAGTCCCTCCCTGGCTTTCTTTTTAAAGAAGTCAGTTGTCTTTAGGTTTTAATGTGTTTCTTTACAGGATTGAAAAGCTGAAAATATGAAAATAGAAAGTCTCTGCAGCCCAGTAGGATATAGGAGATGGCTGTTGTACAACTTTTTTAGTGCCAGGAGCTGCCTTCCATATTCTCTCTCCCAGCACGCTAAGGAGTTTATAGGGGAAAGGAAGCTAATTCCCACGGTGGCATGTAGAGGTGTGGAGCAGCATTACACACACTTAACTGCATTATATAGTACTTTCCTGAGGTGATAATCCTCACACTATGCATGTACATAAATAGGTGTTTGTTTTTAGCACAGCCTCCTTCTCAGAAAACTATTTGTAACCTCTTTTCAAATCATTTTCTTACGAGCAATTTCTTTTCTTTAGATATAATGGTGAATGTTCATGCAAACCCAAACAGGGAAATCTTTCCAGGATTAGAGTTGCTCAGTGCCCAGTCTAGGAGACGAGCTTCAGTAATTCCAACACATCCCTAAGCAGAAGGTTAGCACCCGGCAATGCACATAACCATAGTAACAGTAACCATAAACTGCAGATTACTGCCTTGTACACCCTCTTTATTGACTGTGTACACATTGGTGGCTCTCCCAAAAAAAGCCTGGAGCAACCTGACACATAAATTAGGAACCTACCATCTTTACTACAAATCTCCATTTCAGATGTACTCAATCTGCAGGGCTTGTCCTTCTGTTTGCCACTGTAGTAAAACACTCAATTTGAAAAACAGAGTTTTCTAAGACCTTTCGTCTTAAGTGTTCATAGTACTTGGGACAATCGTTTGGAAAAAATTAATTGCCACCAGTCTTAAAACAATTACTTCAGTTATTTACAAGTTTGAAGTAGTCCTTTCTCCTGTGCCTTTGTTATTAAATGTTACTCTGTTCCATTTGCTTCACATAACTTCAGCTAATTTGGCAGGTGACCAGTTGATAGTGGTTCAAGACTTTCTCCATAATTAATGGAGAGAAATAAAGATTTCATTATCCACACACAGAGCCCCGTGGAGGAGCTCAGGCACATATCAGAGGTAGGTAAAGACCTTGCACCTATGTTGCTGAAAGGCATGAGGGCCACAAACCCCGAGGGTGGGGTGCCTGCAGACACCCTCTCCTTCCCTGCCTCTCCTTTCAAAGCCTGTCCAGGACAGGCACCAGATGCTGGGACAGTGTCACCAGAGCAGCCAGGATGGAGCGCCCAGTTCCAGCTTGTGGTAGGGTGACGCTGGTTGCACCCAGACACAGCTCCCTCTTTCCAGCCCACCCAGTGCCTAGCTTTAACTGGTTAGAGTGTATTTTCCACTTTGAGTCCCAGAAGGAGACGTTACACACTGCCCTTGTGCATACCCACAACAGATAAAGTGGGTTTGGTTTTTTTTAAGCTCTTCCAAAGTGCTGTGTAGAGTCACTGCATGCTGTAAAAGTCTGCTGTGGTGCCTAAAACACGCGCTAGGTCCTGTGCAATGCCACTATTGGAGCAGCCATGAATCTTCAGTGAAGTCAGTGGAAGTAGGATGTGCATTTTCTTGAAAAAAGGCCAACCAAGTAAAAGACATCACACTATAGCTCAGTTAGGATGACTGTCTTACCATGACCAAGGCCTTTTCATCACTTGATCCCAGTGACAAGCACCTGCCAATGTCATTAGGAATGTGGTACTGTCATAGAAGTGAGAAAGATGCAGCAAAAAGCACCTTTTAAAGGAAATGAAAGTAGGAGAGGAACACAGATATGTCTCTGCATGAACACATGCAGGACATGGCACCAGCTGTTTGCACACAGAGCGACTCACCCCACTGTGCCGGCTGCTCCTAGAGCCAGTGCAGGTCTGACCACTGGCAGTGAAGTGAGGGTCCTCCTCCCACTGGCTCTGGCTGCTGGCACCTGTGGTGCAACTACAAGAAATGGCAAACTGGTGACTCTGACAACAGGACACGGCGGTGACTGATGAGTGTTTGTGCTTGGTATGCCAAGCCCACTGTTTTCTGCCCAGTTCTGTTATTTGCTCTCTCCAGCTCATTAGCTGATGGTCATCATGGACAGCAGTAGTACTGGCCACAGCTCCGTGTGACTGCTGTACTGGTCTCATGTCTAACCTGCTGCAGGTGTGGAAAGGGGTTGTTACTCCACCCTCTCCCCTGCTGCCACCCCTGCCCATGAGGGAGCTGTCTTGCCCGTCCTTGGCTCCTGGGGAACAGGGAGGGACTGGGAGTGTGCAGCCCAGGGAGCTGGGGCAGAGGCATCCCCCTCCCTGTCCACTGATGGCTGGAGAAGCTTAGCCATAGCCTGAGACTTTACTGTAGGGACACTAGGAGCTAGACAGAAAGCTTTATTTACATTAAGCCAGAAGTCCCATTAAATTGTGCATGAAATAAAAAATGACCTTGAGTGAAGCTGACGGGGTCAGGTGGCTGACACAGTCTTACTGGGGCTCCTCAACTGCATTCTAATGCCACCACAATTTCCATAGCCTCCAGCTCCGCAATCCCTCCTTTGATGTGACTCAGTGATCCTTTCAGGCGATTTATTCCACAGCCTGATCTGCTTTAGTGCTGAGAAAAGTTTATATCCCCTGACCTGAATCTCTGTTTCTTTACACAGAGCTGATGAGCCTTCATTTTATCCCTCACAGTTTTGGGTAAGTGAAACTGTTTTTCTCTCACTTCCTTTCAGTTTTCAAATATTTGTACAGCATTATTATCTTCCTCTGGATTTTGGCTTTTTATTGAAGTGATATGAGAGAGGGGAAGAGAGGGCATACAAAGACAGGGATAGATAGAGACCTCCATAGTAAGTTATGGGAAAAACTGAGCATGTTGCACTATATATAGTATGTGTATAGGTCTGTGTCG
The DNA here is from genome assembly GCF_000700745.2 of Antrostomus carolinensis. Classification (NCBI taxonomy): domain Eukaryota; kingdom Metazoa; phylum Chordata; class Aves; order Caprimulgiformes; family Caprimulgidae; genus Antrostomus; species Antrostomus carolinensis. The sequence continues at coordinate 2,329 of NW_010316927.1, read as the reverse complement.
AGATAAATACATGTAGGAGGATGCTTATGTTTATATTCACAATAAATCATAAAAATATACATAAGCATAAGTTAATTTCTATCATTAAAAAGCTTCATTAATTAGTTGCTCTTTTAATGCTACATAAAAATTCTTCCCCCTTAAAAAAAATAATATTCTGAATAGTCTCTAAATGCAGCTAACTTCAAGCAGAGCAGGGTCTCCGTGAGAGAGGAGCTAGCAAGAATTTTATTCCCTTACGTGCCACTTACTGAGTTTTGTGAGCCTTTTTTTCAGAGCAGCTGGTCCTAGAGCAGATATGTCTCAGCAGCCTGATCCTGTATGGCAGGCTTTATTTCTCCACTTTTAAGCTAATTTATACATTCCGAAGAGTAAAAATATTTTCTGAATGCACAGTAGAAGTGCATTGTGCTGCACTATGTGCTTCTATGTGCTTCTGCAGCCTGTAAGGTTGGGTCTCTCTACAGAGGCATCTTACCAGACGTCAGCTACCCAGTCCCACAGGCATGGGATAAGTGATGACAGCATTGGCTGCTGCTCAAGTCCTGGTCACACAGAGATGGCACAGTCCTGGGCTTTATTCACCCTGTCCCTGCACCTCTGCACAGCACAGAGGACTTGTGCCCAGATGCTTCATAACAGGTGAACAGAGCTCAGACCCACACTTGAAATACAGCTCAGGTGTGCACTGGACACTCGCTATGCTGCTGTGTTAGGTGTGTGCAGGCTACAGATTTTGTGTGGCCAGGCAGGGCTTTGGGTTGCAGATGCCCAAAAGTCCTACACGTCCCTTTGGGGCCAACTGCTGACCCATGAGCCTCCCATTCCCCTTGCAGAGCTTGCCAGCAGAGCTCCTCTCCCAGGCAATTTGTATCTATCTTCTTAGCTGAGCTTCTCAGGTTTAGCAGTGAAAAAAAGGTCACTGTCACACCTTTCTCTAAGTATGAAGAAAGGCTCAGTGTTTTTCTTTCTATGAAGCCTGAAATGCATTTCAGATCTTGAAAACTGCTGCAAAACCAGCAACCCTTCCCATGATTTAATTTTCAAAGGTACTGGCTTAATTCCTAGGAGGCAGTGGTAACACTGCCTGTAATCAAGAAGGCTGTGACTAAGAAGAATGAGAATTCCCCTCCAACTAATTTTTACTGCCTAAGTACATGAGAACAGAAAACCCTGCAGACAGTGGATAGAAATGCCCCCTGGTATGACTGGGTCTGACCTAGCAGGACAGATCCACGACTGCTTTCTCCAGCTTTACTTGAGTGTAAATGAACTGTTGTAAAGAGCTGGTCTCTTCAGTCTCAATAAGCTTAATTTACCTGTACCTCCAGTAGCTAGTTAGTTTTAATGCTATGATGGTAACTAGTTTTCTTTAATCCTAAATGGCAAAATGATCACAGGGGAAACCTGGGGGAACAGTAATGATTTCCAGCTATTCAGAGTCC
>NW_010316927.1:0-846 GCF_000700745.2 Antrostomus carolinensis | reverse complement strand
GAGGTGAGAGATGGCATTTCCAATCATCAGCTTCTGAAAGGCAAACTGAGCGCAGCCTGCCTGTTAAAATCTGGTAAAGGACTGAATTATGCAGAGAAGAAAGGAGGATCATATAATTTGCACAGCATGCCATATAATTTTTCTCTCTCTCTGTTTTCTTTCTGCCTCAGCAGCCTTCTCTAGCAAAATACTGAAATACAATCCTTCCTTCTGAGAACACAGTGAATAATTCTTTTCTAGACAAATCCAATCCTGGGAAAGTCACTGATCTTAATGGCATAGTAGGTGGTTGAACAAAGTCCCAATTAATTTTATGGCCCAATAATCTGAAGTCTGCTGTTAAAATTTTCACCAAAAGATGCTGTCAGAGAAAGACTTTTTATAGCAATCATTGCATGACATCATTCCCTTAAAAACATACTTTTCAGTAACCAGGATGCTTCTCTGGCTGGTGGGAGCTTGTACATGGCTGCAACTGCCCTTCAAGAGAAAGCTGCCTGGGCCAGCCAGCAGTGTGGCATGCCAGGCAGATGGGTGGTATTGTTAGCCACGTTCATCCCCTCTCCCATAGCCAACGTCAAATAAGGGAGAACCGGGAAACAGATTTTACTTACAAAACTGTTCCTGTTTGCCTTCTGTGGAGCCTGGTACCTCTGCCTCCTCTCTGCTATGGTTTGTCTGTATTTATTCACTCTTTCTGCCTTCTGTTCCCTCCTCACATCAAGAAGAAAGGTAAATTTTCAGGCCTGGACTGACTCTGCACCTAATTTATTACCTGTTTTCTCCGTTGACAAGTATATCAGCACTAGTGCTTTTTAAACACTGGTTCGCTATTTTATATATATA
>NW_010316926.1:48110-81905 GCF_000700745.2 Antrostomus carolinensis | reverse complement strand
TTTTTTTTTTCCTGTGCTGTTGTTTGTTTTGGTGCTAAAATCTTCAGCAAGGATTTTAACACTTTTGATAAATGCACAGTTTTCTGTTGTACACAAATCATATAGATGTGGGTCTTCATTTGGAATAACTTAAAATCCTTTCCACTGGCTACATAAGGAAGGTTGCTGTCTGTGATGGTTAGGATTGCAGTACTGGAACACTAATGTCACAAGCTTCCTAGAAATCTACTTAAAAGAAACACTGTCCTTACAATATTTTGGGGATCAGGAGCATCATCAGCACCTTCCTATGTTTCCTGATGAGCTGCCTCTGCTATACATGTGTTAGTTTTTCCACCGTGGTTTTTGACAGATGTGTATCAGGCAAGTTGTTAAGCTTTAGGTGTCTGTTCCTCCTGTGGTAACTCTACATCAATTAACTCATTTTATAGTGATCTTTTGACCACACCTTCCTAGTGCTACAAAATCCTTTAATGTTATTGTCATGCATTTGCAAAGCTGTAATATTATTTTAAAGTATATATTAGTAATTAAGAACTTTCTCCCCAAAAAACTCAATTCAAGACATTGAAAGTGTGTTCTTAATGTGTGTCTGCCTTCACAGACATCTAGGCTGAGCTCTCATCTACTCTTAATAGATACTGTGCTGTAGATGATGTGTGTTTATGCAAAATTTTATTCCTAGAGGAATAACTGTGGCTGTATCAGCGGTTACAAATCCTATTATTTTAGTGAGATTGCCTAGCAAATACCCGTTTTGTGGGTGCTTATTTGACTTAATTCATTTAGACTGGGTAATTTTGAAACAAATGCCTATTAAAAGCAAGCTGACCACAATTTCTTTGAGCAGTTATGTTTCATGGATAGCAGAATCATTCAATTCTGTCAATAGGTTGGGAGCTGTGCGAGTGAGAACTTTGACGTGAGCCAAATTAGTTAATTCTGTGAACTTCAGCTTGGAGACAGGAGAGGCAAAACCCATGTACTTGTATTCCAAACCAGATGAGGACTCTGATTTTGGTTTCGGCAACCCTATGATAAGTTAAGAACAAAAATAAAGATCTCTAAGCTATTCCTGTAGCTTTATAAGCATTTTTTTTTTTTTTTTACATATAAATAAAAAAGATAGTTTTGAGGAACTTTATACCTGTATGGTATGAACTAAAAAAAGATTGTTGTACTTCAAAGTATGAGAATTCATCATTGCATTAAATGACAGATATTAATTAATAGACCTTCTCAGTCTAAAAATCAGGACTTTATGAATGGAACTGAGCAGAGCAGGTGCTGTGGGACTCCACTGTAAGGAAGTTTAGAGCAGACACTTCAGTCCAAAACGCTGTGGAGGAAGTCTTCTGACGTAAGTGCTGCAGTGTGGTTTTAGCTGGCATGGTGTAACTCATCATGTGTGTTTTGTCAGCAGTGATGCTCCTTAACGTGGGTTAAGCACCCTGCTCAGTTCTGCTCAGTGTGCGTTTGTATTCACATTATCATTGTCACAAAAACTTTGTTAGAAAGCTTTATGTTGGCCAAGCTGCTTAATTATTTTTTTTTTTAATTATTCATGTTCCTTATTTATACAGTGAGACTAAGGGATTTTGAGAACTAGTCATCAAAAATCTCTGGCTGTTATCATTTGAGACATATCATAGTGAAAATACAAAGTGCTGTCTTTGAAAACACAGAGCAGAGTCTGGATACTGCATGGCAAATGGAGCAGGATTTTGAGCAGTTACTCAAGTACTAGTTGCTGCTGCCTTCAATATGGTGTGATATGTTAGAAAACAGCTACTGGGTTATTGTGATGTACTCATGGAAAGCATAAATTGCCTATTTGTACATTTTTGGTTTGCCAGATTTTTAATGAAAGGTTTGAGGGTAACTTAATCTCGTGAACCTGCATGGCTTGTTTATTCTGTATCTTTGAAATCTAGGTTCCTTGAATTGATGGGGTTTTTTAAAATTCCTGATTTATCATGGTGGTTAAATTACATTCTGAATTGTGGTGTTGCTAACTTGCAAGTGTAAGGATTATCCCTCAGCAAGGCATCTTCTTAAATTTAGAACATATTTTAAATGTATCCACCAATAGTGATTTAGTTCAAGTTTCCTGAAATGTTAATTTACAAGGGCAATACTAAAGTTGTCACTAAGGGACTTCATTTTAACTTAAAATTCTTCTTTAATTTCAGGGGAAAATTTGCAGTGGTGAAGAAATGTATCCAGAAAGACACTGAAAAAGAATTTGCAGCAAAATTCATGAGAAAAAGAAGAAAGGGCCAAGACTGTCGGATGGAAATAATCCATGAAATTGCAGTCCTTGAGCTGGCACAGTGCAACCTTTGGGTCATTAACCTGCATGAAGTTTATGAAACTGCAACAGAGATGATCTTAGTCCTGGAATAGTGAGTATTAGTAATAATTCCTGAACAAGCTTCTGCAGTATTTGCTTAAAATTAATAATGTAAAAATATTGTGTATCATTATGAATAATGTGAAAATATTTTATTGCTTGCCTGTTATACCTGCTTGAGTTCAAAAAGAATTGCTAAGAAAATCAGTATTACAAGAAGTTATGTGCAGTCTTGTAACTACTGCAGATTATAATAAAATTCTCCAATTACGTAATATCTTTCAAAGTTGAACTATAATTTATGTAGTTAATCTTTAGTGAAATATGAACTGTGTACACTCCCTACTTGTAAAAGAGGAAGAGGAAGGAAGCAGTAAGTATCTGTTCAAAAACTGGAGTTTATTTAATTGACAGTGACAAAGATGGGGTGAAATCTGGGGGTTTTCTACCAGATATGGAAATGGTATTGAAAGCAATGTCATTGTTTAAAAGGAACTATCAAAAACCCCTTAGACCTACAAGGAAAACTTTCCAAATCATTATTTTTTGGGGAACAAAAAGAGTAGGAGGATTCAGACCTACTGAAAGTAGTTTCTTTCACATGATGTTTAACTTGTGACTCTACATTTCTCTTTGTGTTTTCCCCCCTTGAGTTTGTCCAGATGTGTGTTCTGCAGCTGTTGTGACTGTTCAGCCAATATGCCAGTGGCTTAGATGTTTGACATCTAGGTTCCAAGAGACAGCCACATGCTTGTTGCTGTTCCACTCTGTTAAGATCCTTTTCAAGCTCTATGGATTTTAAATAACTAGGAGAGGACCAGTGAGGCTCAATAGTTCAGAAGGGACTTAACCTGTCTGCTAAGATAAATCTTGTTTATACAGCTCTTTTCTTGCTTGAGAAGGAAAAGAAATGGTGAGAAATCTTGTGTCCTAATCTGATCTTGTTTAGAAGTCAAAAGAAGCTGTTTCTTTAAAGGTCAGTGAAATGGAATGAGACTGTGTGCTATGGTAAACTTCCTTCTAGAACACATTTTTTCAACTTCCTTATGCCCTTATAGAATTAATGATTTATGAAATATTCAAGTATCTGTTATAATGCAAAGGCATGACAGAGCTTCTGGAGTTTTAACTGCTGTTATTGGAGACTCATAAATACACACTTTAAATATTAGCAGCACAGATCTAACTAGAATACAGTTTAAATTTCTAGATCCTGTAGGAATATAGCACAAGCAGTAGAATCCAAAGCTTGATATGAGCAGTGGGTTTTGTGATCATTTTAATGCAAAATAGCTAGTTTTCTTTTAAAACTCAATTCTCTTACAGTTGCCAAACATTTTTAATCCAAAGCATTAACTAGGTGGTTAAGTAGTCACCAGGTTGTTCAGTAATTAGCAACATTATTGGTTTTATATGCATCGAAGAGTCATACCTTGTTTCAGATAAACAGCTGTGTGTTAAGAGTTGTAATTTACAAAAACAATCTTTCCCTGACTTCAGCAAATATGTCTGGATGCTTCTTTAATGTCAGCATGTTCCAGAAACGTGTTGCAACAAAACAGGTATGAATGTTAGTAGATTTCTGACATTCGGTATGCAGAGGATTAAAGAACATACATATCTAGACTGCAAGCTTCTCTGGGGCATTTCAGTTTCTATTAAGCTTGATGGTCTGTGTGGCAGATCTTTATCTTGGGAAGGAGAAAAACAAATACTTAATTGTTGGCCATTAACTTTATCTGCTAAGGTTTTACAGTTGCTGGTCTTGATGTTGAATCTGTCATAAGGAGTGAGGGGGACACCTAGTGCTTTGCCTTCATGAAGAGAAATATTAGTATTAGATGGAGACGTGGAGGATTGTCTTTCAAGTGCTATCAGTTTTTGACAGAAACCAAACTTAAAATTGGCCACTAACTGTTAATATTAAGTTCTAAGCAATAAGGGGAAGCAACGAGGCATTACAGTGTTGGCTTCATCTGTAGGATAGCAAATCAGTGGCTGCCTGCATCCACCCTGACAACAGGCTCTGACTTTTGTTTGTTGTCACAAGACCTCAAACAGAAGATTTAAGTAGGAATTGAAGGGCTAAGTAAGTCTGAAGTAAATTCTTTGGAAAGCCTGGAATTAATCTGTGGGTCAGTCATGTTTCTGTATTTCAGTGAAAATGGAATGAATGAAAAATAGAAGTGGACTTTACTGAAAAAAAAAAAAAAGTAGAGGTAAAGTCTAGGAAACACGACTCATCAGATACAAAAGGAAAAATCAAAATTGATAACTTCTGGGTTCAATATTTGTATGCAACCTACCTGGCTTTTTTCAATTTCTTTTGAAAGAAAGAGCAACTTCCTTGCTTACCATCTAGTGGTGTGCCTAGCCAAGGAAAGGAGGGTATGACTGTCAGCAGTAGTGAACGTGGACCTTTCACAGTGTTACAACCACCTTGGTTTGATCTTCTTCTAATACAAGCTCTGTGTTCAAAAAGTAGATCAATTTTCATTTATCTTCCAAAGATAAACCCTTTCAAGAAAGGCTTTTGACAGAGCATAAGATTCAGGAAGTAAGTTTTTGGTCCTTGCAGACTATATATGGTCTCGCTCAGCATTTGAAATCAAGTGTATTCTAGGAACTTGTTATCTACATATCTGTACTCTGAGGATTTGTACTTCTCAGTCTTTCTTAATGTCTGATCCATTAAAGCTGGAGGAACGTTTAATTTTTTCAGATGCATTGAAATAGATTTGTTCAGTCTTTTTCTAATGGTACACTAAATTACTGTGTTAGTTTATTGTTAAGTGCACTTGAAAGAAGTAGGATGCTAAATTCCATACAGGGCATTGTTAAGATATGTTTCAAGGAAGATAAGCAGTCTCCACTGAGTTTAAAGTCAACAGAACTGTAACCAAGATTAATGCTCCAGACTTCCAAATGACTTTTAGCTTGTTTATGCTGATAAGCAGTAATAAAATGTTAGCATGCTTTTCATTGATGAAGAGCAGTTGGATTTCACTTGAAACTACAGAGAAGTTAATAGCACAACAGTACTTTCATAAACAAATTAAAATAGCTTTTAAGTTTGGAAAAAATTCTTATGCATTTTTTTCATACACCTAGTTAAGGGAGTGTCTACTAGAGAAATAATGCATTCTAAGGAAAACTGGATTTCAAAACATGATGTTCATAAATAGTTCCTTGTTTTCAGATTGAGGGCTTGTTTTCCGAAGGACTTTCTGGTCTCAAGGACAATACTTTACTTTTATCCCCTAGGAAAGTTTTCTGTGGAGGTGTGGAAGGGGTGCCCTGTGGTTTGCAAAGTTCTTATTTCATAATGACCATTAGAAAAGCTACAGCTTAATGGTAAATGTGTTCTGAGAGGAAAAATGAGTAATAAACACCAGAGAACTCATAGTCTGTGTATATACAGAAATCCTAGCAATCACATGCCCATACTGTTTTCCTAGCAGGTATTTTAATTCCTTCTGTGTTTTGATTTTTTTTTTCCCCCTGAATTCTAGCAAAGGAATACAGAATAACTGAGTTGAAAGCATTGTTAAAGAGCTTGGCAAAATCTGACATAGGTGTGCAGAAGAATCTTTGTGGAGTTGGTTTTGACATTGTACTTCCAACCACTTGTGACTGAGTTGGCTCACAGCCAGCTGACTGTTTTGCTTAAGGGAATCAATTAAGCTCACTCCCCAGCAACAATCCACAAAACAGTCTTGCAGGAACAAATTTCCCCCCTGTTCTCATAAAAAGTTGCTAGTTACTTGTTTGAATGTGGTAATTTTGGAGACAGAATGAATTGTCCAGCAGGAGTTGTTCTGTCTGCATCCTAAGTATCAAAAGTCGATCAAAAAATGGAACGTTGCATGTGAAACCAGCTTTCCATGCTTATTTTTTGTGTCAAGCTCAGTGTATTTGTCTGTGGTAGCTGGGAATGGCTGTTTCCTAAGTCATGAAGTGGGTGTGCATGTGTAAGGGCTGCACTTGCTTGTCTCACTCTTAAAAATGCCGATGAACCTAGACATCTTCATAAGGGCTGCAAGGTACTTAAATACCTTTTTTTTAAAATAAAGTTTTTTGGATCAAGAGTTTTCTCCTCTCATGTGGCATTGCTGTCCCTTGATTTCAGTGATGGGACATTGCTTCAGCTTCTATTGCCCTGACTTTTAACGCATTTAATTCAAAGTTCTCTTGAAGTGTAGTATTAAAATTCTAGTTAGCTTGGTGCCTACTTCAATGGTAATTTGTTTATTAATGTAACTTAATTATAACAGATGTCTACCAAGTAGACATATAGCAAACAGAGCTTTATAAGGTCCCTGTTTTGCTGATTCTTTTCAGCTGGATCTATTAAAAATAAAGTTGACAACAGCAGGTTTTGGGTAGAAATCCTATTTCACAGAATTAAATGTCAAAGGTATTGTTTTGCTTATTGTAAGTGGCAGAGCCATACCAGCAGAATCCCCGGGTTGTTGCTATAAAACACATCGTGTTAGTAATTTTGGTAGTATATCTTATCTCTGTATGTACCTTATTATTCACTGCTACAAGGAATTAAATCATTCTTCCAAGCAACATATTGTGTCATTTTATAAGCAGAAAGTTTAATTTATTGATTACAGTAGATGTTTTTGTATCCCTGTCTTGAAGATCCAATTGATGCTGCTTTTTGAAGGAATTTGTTTTAGAATATTAGAATACACTAGCCTGTGTCCAATTTAAAAATGGCATTAAGATCTGAATCCTGTTCAAAGCTGAAATATTACTGACTTTTTACTGAATTAAATTAAAATGTGCTGAAGAAAGGTGTGATAGTGTCAGGTTTATGCAATTTTTTTTAGAATAATTAAAGTATTAATACTCCTTTGAAAACCTCATTTTATTCTTCAGCTCTATCATCTTTGATACATGATGAAGAAAAATAATTTAATGGACTTGTCTTTTTTTAAAAAGAAAATCTTAGTTTAATAAATGAAATTGTACTGCTGTACTAGTTAGCATATAGAACAGAAATATAAAACTCTTTAGAAAAAATTAAGATGTAACCCTCATTTAAATTCTTTTTTCTTGTAAGACAATCTGCAGGGAGAATTTTAAACGGTAATGAGAATATCTGGGAAGGCAGAAAACTTTTTTATAAACCATGAGGCCTTTTAAGGTACTAGGACTGTAACAGCAAAGTTAGTATAGGCAAAATGAAAATCTGAGTATATTTAAGTGTTCTTTTTCTAGGGGTACATAATCCAAATGCACCATTTTTGTAGGACTCACATTTGCTGTTATATTCATGTTGCCTCTCTGTCTTCTGGTTTGCCTAGGTAATGTAATGTATTAAAAAAGAGCAGGCAAAGGCAGAATAGAGGGCTGTGCCTCAATAAAGATTAACGCTTGTGCAAAGTCATGCTTGGCATGCCACCGTTTGGGGTAACTGGAGAAGATGCTGTCCTCAGGGGTTTCACCATCTTTCACTAAGGGATGATTATAGAATTTCACACAGAACAAAAAGTGTGTATGTGTTGATTTCATAGTAGTAATTCAACAATCTGTATGCAAAATGGCCCCACTCTAATGTTCTTATGCCCGTTCTTGTTTTAAGGTGGAGCCTCTGCTCTGCTGCTTTTACTTTTGATGCTACGTGGTTATGTTGTAAAACAATTTTAGTTCTCTAGAGCCACTGCTATACAGAGCTGGTACAGCATGTGGCTTCGGAGTACTTTAAAAACATTCATTCATCTCTAGTTATTTTTATAATTTGTTCCTTTGTTATTTAGTTAAACATATATAAACAAAAGATAAGGAAGCAAGCTGACAGCTGAAATTCTCAAAAGTAATTTTTAGATGAAAGCTATTTAGAAGCTTAATGCATCCCTGTATACCAGAGACTTCACAAACAATTCAGTTGTAGACCTCACATTTAGTCTTTTGAGTACATGCAGAGTGTTCTGAGGAGGACTGGGGGTTTTGCTTTGTGTTTACAAAGGCTTACCTTGGCCAAATTTCCATGTAGTTTCGTAGGAATGGCAAAAGGGACATCTTTTATGTAAACACTGCCCTTAAACAAATGTGGCATTCACCTTAAAGTATAGTCAGTAGTGTTTCCAAAATAGTCCCCAACATTTCAGTAGTATTCATATTCTCTAACCTAAGTGACTAAGATTTTTGCTTCTCTCCAAAGCTGCCATACTGCAGAGAAGTCTTCCTAGACTGTAAAAGTTTGCCAAACTTGAATAACTGAAAATATCACAATTGGATGCTACTGCCTGCTGATCTTGCTCACGCTAAATAAAATAGTGCAAGTAGAACAAAATGGGTGCTATAACTTAGTCTTTGGAATAATAAAATCTGTATTGTTCCGTAGTGCTGCTGGAGGTGAAATCTTTGACCAGTGTGTGGCTGAAAGAGAAGAAGCCTTCAAAGAAAAAGATGTTAAACGACTTATGAAGCAGATCTTGGAAGGAGTTTCATTCTTGCACAGAAACAACGTGGTTCACCTTGACTTAAAGGTAAGATTGTTGCTGTGTTTTTCTCATTAATTTTTTATCTGCTAACTTTCTTGTTGGTCATATGTCATACTAATGCTAACTTGTAATTAACAGTAATTTTTATCTAGTTATTCCTCAAACAATAAAATGCAACCTTTGGGATGCAGTGGGCACCAGGGATGCAAGCCTTGCTAATCGTATTTCTATGATTATGTCAAATATAAACTTCATTTGATGAAGTGAAATGTAACGAATTCAGAAGTAGATTTGTGTTGCATCTTAAATGGTGAATGAGTGCTCGGGGTAAGACCTGACTCATTTTTAAAGTGCAATAAAAATATCTGGGTATTACATGGCCATTGAAAAATAGGTTTGCTTTTTGTATTGACTTGAGTTTTAATGAAGGAGAAGGATGGCAGAGACACTGTTATAGTGTTAAGTGTAATGTTTCAGAATGAAGTGTTCATATAGGACTGGAAAACAGTATATTAATGTGCTAAATACATTTATAACACTTCAGTATTTTTAAAAAAATTATTATGAAACTTAATTTAAATGTTTGTCATTTACTGCCAAACAGTTGGCTAACACCCTATTGATATATAAAGTATCATGATTTACTGGAGTAAATATTTTTTCCTTATTGAAAAGCAGTTTTGACCCAAATCAAGAGAAAAGTACAGTTGCCATTGTACAAAATTCAGAGCATTGCTTATGGTTAAGAAGGGAGTTGTAACAGAGATCCAGAAAACTATCCTCTCCCATTGGCAGCAAGCTGCAGTTAATTTTCTTTCGTTTCCATCTATACACTCATATGGAAGATGCAAATTTATCTCATTCTGAGGTTGAACTTAGGTATTACTAAGCAAGGCAGTATAAAAAGTATCTTACATTAAAATTTTTGAATTATTTTTACGTGTTCAATTCCCATATTTACTAACTATGTCGTAAGCTGCTACATGTTAGTTCTGTTCTCTTGCTGAGATCCTTACTTACACTTAATTGCATTTTGGCAGTATTACAAAGCTACCAGCAGATTCCAGTATCACGCTGTACATACTTAATGTATAACCTAGCACATTATGAACCACTCATCAGCTAAAGCAGATGATGAGTAATATTTACACACAAATATGTCACCCGCCTGGTTTTCCACTCATTTATTCAAATTATCTGTGGAGTAGCCCATTGATTTAGTCATACACGTAGAATATTAATAATTGTACTAAAATAATTAATGGAAAATTTTTAGCAAGTGATGTGAGAATAAGTGTTCAGAAGGACTAAAAAATGAGCAGTTAGAATTCCTTAAAGTTCCAGTATGTTTATACGAGGTACTGTGTCTCTACTATGGTTGGCCATTGAATTTCTTTGCTTCAAAGTGTGCAGAATTAAAACATATCTTTTGTGGACAGTATATATTCACACATGTTTGTAGTTAAAGCTTTATCAATGGGGTATCTGTAACCAGAAATGCGTTGGGCTTTGTTTGACTAAGATAATGACAAATTAGACTGGGGTGTGCATTACAGATTTCAGACAGGTTGCTTTTTCAACGTTCAGAAAAAGCTTACTTAAAAACTTTCCAACTGATCAGAAAACTTATGTTATAAAATTGAGCATATCCAGTTCTCACTGAAAGATCCAGCATTGCTTTAGCTTTTAAAGTTAATTAGCAGAGCAAATTGTCTAGTGTTTGAGTTTGATGTATTTATACGTTACTGCAGTGTGCAATGTGTTTTTGAAAAGTCAATCTTAATAGGAGTCCTAATTGCAGTGTGATTATTTTCATTATATATAAGACTATTGGTCTTTTGCAAAATAAGGTTTAGGGAAGTCTTTAGAATATTGGCAAACAAAGATGATGGGAACTGTAGGATTAAAAACCATGACTTGCAAAGATTGATTGACCCGCATGCCTTGCTGGTCTTTAAAAAAAGACCCATTTTTCAAGGAACTGAAAAATTGAAGTTGGGTGCTGGTTTTGGCTGCATAATAAAACCCACTGGCCTCAAACCATCTTCTGTTGTATAGTGTGGCTCATGCTGCTTTACCTAGTGGCTTACAGCACCATGGAATTTACTAAATACTTGGTTTTGTGAGGTGACATCTGGAAGACTTGTGCAAAGTGTACTGCTGTTAAGCAAGGTGTTTGCCTATATCAAAAGGTTTACAGATTCTTGCTAAAATGTTTTCCCTGTGCTGTTAGTTTCACCTTTGGGTCTCTAAAGGTTTCCCTTTCATTTGTCTGGGACAAATACCTTTGGGAAAACTCCATCCAATTTTCCATATGTTGCACCTTAAAAAAAGTCAGGCTCTGTGTGAAGAAGAATTTAAGTCAAAATGGTTGTCAGAACGTGATTGTCAGCTTGTTGTTGTAGTTTTATATTATAAATCTAATCAACCAGATCTATGACACTGACAGCTAGCTTGCTTTAGCTTCTGTCTGCCCCCTTAACAGATGCAAGATTTTTCCCATGAGACTAAACACTGCAGAAAAAAGTGAGATATTTTGATGTGGCTTGGCAAAGTTGACATTTGATTATTTCTCTCCAAAAGCATGGTTCTCCTGAAAGATGGTTGAAATGTGGCTTGTTCTTAATAGCAAACTACAATCATATAATCCAGTTTTGACTTGGAGAAAGAGCAAATATAATGCTACTGAGTGCAAATTAAGTATCACTTGACAGTATTGTGTTGATGCTATTTAATTTGCAGGGTGTGCATAGATCGTAGTCAGGAGTCTTTCATCTCCTCTTAATGGTGCATAAAAGCTGCAGAGTAAGGGAAGCTTTCTTTCTCTGTGTTGTCATTTGCTGTTTGGCTTGGGCTTGAACTGGTGTTTGGTAAAAGCTTAAAGTAGCTGGGAATGGAAGAGAATTTTAAAAGGCGTGGGGGTTGAGGAAGGACTAGCTGCCTCTTGTCTACAGCGGAGATAGGTAGAGAGCCTTCCCTCCACGCAGCACTCTCCTGTAGTGCCTGTAACTCTGCTTATCCAACAGACCACTTTTCCCTTCCTCCTTCTGTATTGTTTTCAAGGCACTGTGTCCAGTGAGGACAACTAGCAAAATCATTATTTGAAATTGGTTTGGTTGCCATTTTACACCAATATTCAGCAAGAAAACTAATGCAATTGCAAAAGAAGTGGCCTGTTACACGAACATTACAGATTAACTTTCTCAACTGAGTTTTCCAGGTGGATTAAGGCGGAATGTTTGTTAAACAGAAGTGTAGTATTAATAGAAGTGTAGTATTCCTTGTCTAAAGGAACACCTAGGAAATGAGTTAAAAATTAAAATATCAATTTTTCAAGGCAAAAGAAAAGTTTAATCTGGAGTTCAAACCTTTATAGCAATTAGAGCAAAGCTGTTTGTTAATAGGCAGATATAGAGTATCCAGTTTATACAGAGCCTATTTTGATTATAACCTTATATCTTAATTTATGGGCCTTGCATTGCTTATTTTGGGGAATAAAGTGTAATGCCAGACTGAAATGTCTACTCTTTTAGTGACTGTTGCATTTTTTCAGCTTCTACACATTGACCAAAAAAAACCCAAACCCAACCCCCAAGCAAATTCTGCTCTTACATTTCAATTATTTGAAGACATGAGAGTCCTTTAGCCTTTTTTAGGGCAGACTAGTCAGCCTAGTTTAGTATCTTTACAGACAATGTACCTGGGGTATCCCAGCTGGTCTGTTTTTCTTGTTTCCCCATTATTCCTTGGGTAATTCCTGTCTTTTCTTCTAGGGATCTGATTTTTTTTTTTTTAATAGTATTGTAAAATCAGGTACTTAACTTCATTAATATTGCAGGTAAAGGTGAGGCATTGATTAGTTTAAAAACATTAAATTTATTCTATTTTTTAGGTCATAGTCTTCTTGAAACCAGCTAAAGATGAAAGAAATATTAGGGCCACGAGCTTATAGAAATGTCTGGAATAATGGCAAATTTGCAATGGATGGATTTTGCCAAGATTCCAAAACCTGCTGGCATGGTCAGGTTGAAGGGTGCCCTAATTACAAATTATTTGTGTAACTTGTGGAATAAGTTTCCAGGTAAGACCAGATCTTTGTATGCATTGCAGGCCTTAAGTCTGGCCTTTGCACTGACGTTCATAGTGCCAAGAGAGCAATGTTCTTCACGTGACAGTAGTTTAGTCCAATTTCAGTGAAAAATGTAAGACTGGTTAGTATTTGTAATGATAAACGATGCTTTTCACGCTGTTACTCTGAACATGACGATACAGGTATAACCAGCATCTCAAATTCCTAAAGCCCAAGTTGCTAGTTGTTGACAGTATGCCTGGAAAATACAACTTTTTGTCTTGTTTTTAGAATCTTTCCCAAGATACCTGTTCCTGGCTGTACTAACTGTGGCATAGAGCTGGACTCATGCAGCCACATCATGTGGTTTCTGTGCACATACCAGTCTTGTAGCACAGTACATCCATTCAGATTGTCCATTTAGCCAAGGATTTTTTTTTTCTTTTCATGTTTTTGTTCAGTGCACAACATAAGAGGATCTAAACTGGAACCTTTAAGCCTCATTGCAGTAGGGGGGCAGGTTTTTAAATGTCATTTGACAGTTTTCATCAGTCATTATATTACTGCTTGATGGTAAGAGCCAAAGGCCCTTTGTAGAAGGACTACCAGGAGAGCCTCTGGCCTGCATATCTCTTGCCTTTGTGGGCTGATCACTGTTAGGCAAACCTAGATGTATTCTAGCAGAGGAAAAACAAAAGAGAAACAGCATTACAGATGTGGGAAAATGCTCTTCCTTCTGAAAAGTTTGAGAGTAATTGTGTCCAGCTGAAAAGTATGGTACATGCAAAGCTATGGCTTCTTTAAGGGTTCCTGCTGGTCGCTTCACATGAACCCCATAATGATAACAAGTGGTATTTCATTATTAATTGATTTAGGGTTATGACTCAATACATCCTGTAGCCAGATTTTATTTTTTTTTCTGCATAGGTGTGTTTTGAGCAATAAGATTGGGTTTTAAAAAAAAGACAATAAAAACTTCTGGCAACTACATTACCTACTAAAATATTATAATACAGGGTATAAGGGTTTCATGAAATGTTTCAATTAAAAACTTTTCCTCGTTTAAATATAGAGAAGAAATGCTTTTTCTCAAGCTTTCTATTTGCTTCTTCAGAAAGTAACTAAATTTCCCACTGGGAAGAACATCTGAGAGGCTAATTAGGGAGGCATGGTCAGCTTTTTTGGATGTTTGCTTTTCTAATACAAATACAGAATAAGAAATGTGAACTATAAAGCATATGGTAACGTGCAGCTCCAGAAGCCTTTGTATGGCCACCAGATCCCAGTTTGTCAGGAAAAAATAAACTGTTCTCAACAGATAAATTTACAAACAGAAAATGGATGGATAACCTCGTGGAGTCAGTTTGAAATACCGTGGTTTAACTTTGCAGGAATGAAAGAACTTGACTTTGTTTAGGACTTGCAGCAAGGAGAACTGGCCCAAAGTTTTTAAAGTGTTCTTGCAGAGTTTTATTTCTGTGTTCAAAAGCAAGGCCATTCATGTGAAAACGTGCCTCCCTGATTGACTCAGGACTGAGGAGAGAATGGCTCGGTGAAAAAGGAGGGACAGACTGTAAGTGATGGTGTTAATCCGGTTGGGTTATCAGTCAGGGATCGCTTTGCTGTTCTTACTCTTTTGCTCTCTTCCCTTTTCAACCACTCCTGATGCAGGATGATCCAGGTTCCCAGTAAATAAAAGCTTCTTCACTTCCATAGAACCTGTGCTCACCAGAGGCAGGAACGCAGCAGTGTCAACTGTCAGTGTTACCATTCGGAGGAGTTAATGATAGAACCCAATGTGATCATTGGCCTGGGGACAGGGAGGGTCACACCTTTTTGGGGTTTGGGGGGTTTTTTTGGCAAGGGTATGCTTCAGTTGCAAAAAATCTCTTAAGACCTGTTGTCTAAAGTTAGTTTTCAGTTTTGTTTGTTTTGTTGTTTTGTTTGGGTTTTTTCTTTTAACTGAGGTAGCATTTAAAATAGACAGTAAGGAACTTCTTAATGACCACAAAGTTGCTTTGAAGGATGA
Organism: Antrostomus carolinensis; assembly: GCF_000700745.2. NCBI lineage: Eukaryota > Metazoa > Chordata > Aves > Caprimulgiformes > Caprimulgidae > Antrostomus > Antrostomus carolinensis. Next base: position 66,996 of record NW_010316926.1, on the reverse strand, counting down.
CAGCCAAGATCTAGTGACGTCAGAGCAAACAAGTTTACCCAAAGGTGATGCTCTTACAAACCTGTTTTTCAGGCTGCTGTATTTAAATTTAAAACTTTTTTCAGTTAGCGTTCTGTAATACAATTGTTTGTACTTTGAACAAGATTGAGGTTGGTTGCAACAGACTTTCTTTAAACAGGTGTAGTCAAAACTGGTTTGTGTGTTCAGGTTTTTTTGAAATGATTGGGTGTTTTTGGACACCCTTCAACAGGGGGTATTTTACACCATCTGTTGGAAGGAAGTGAAGAGGGAAGGGGAGTTAAAAAGGTGATATGAATGAATAAAGGTACAAATGTTGAGGTATTTATATGCTCTTGTTAAATGATAGCTATTGGCATGTGTTTTGTATGTGTTCTAAGCTAATAAAGGTAGATGTTTGATTCTCAGTTATGAACAGATAATCCTTCCACTCCTTTTAGCCTACATGTCTCTTCAGGTTCACCTTGGGGGGGAGGAAGTAAATGAACTGGGTATCGTACTTATGGAATGCATTATTGCTACTCATGATCTAAAATAATTATGCACTATGGTGTCATAGACGTTAGATCTGTGTGATCCTGAAAGTCTCCTCTTTTTGTTTTTCAGCCTCAAAATATCCTACTAACCAGTAAGTCTCCTTTGGGAGACATTAAGATAGTAGATTTTGGCCTTTCCAGAATAATGAAGAGCAGTGAGGAACTAAGAGAAATTATGGGAACTCCAGAATACGTAGGTAAGTTGTTACTACAGGAGTGATGTATAGTCCAGGCTTTTGGGGAGTAAAATGAGAAACTACCTCAATTTGATAAATACCAGAGTGGCTGTGTAGTTACTGTGTCAAAAGATCACGTTGTTACATGGACATGGTACTGCTCTAAAAGGTAGAACTGGCAAGCCTTGCCAGCCTAACGAGCGATAATTGTGTGCTGTGCTGACGATGAGTACGCTCTTTAGATGGTTCTTACCAGGAGTGATAACAAGTATTATTTGGATTAAAATTTCAAAATTGCATATTCACTCTCTGAATATGCAGTTTTAGCCTGTGGAGGTTTGTATCCATTTTATAAAAAAAAAATAATAAATAAATACAGGCCTTGAAAATGTTTGTGAAAATATCTTTAAGTTGTATGGTATAGTTTTATGGGTATGGGTTTCAGTGCTGGAATATACATTGTCAGATATTTCTGATTTTTCTGTAAGAAATTTGCATCTAGCTCCCTTAATTGGGAAGGAGACTGGCCCGGCTTCTGAATATGACAACAAAAGGAAAACGTTTGGTTTTTTGGGGTTTTGTTTTGTTTTGTTTTTTTTACTTAAAACCAATGAATTATAGTAATGACTTAAATAGAAATATATTGATTTCAAAAGACTGTCATGCTTTAAATGGTTTATCTTAAATTTTACCACATGCTTGTTATTGCACTCTATTACTACAATATAATGTCTGCATATAACAAAAAAACCCCCTTTTTTTTTCCCCCATGAATAGCTCCTGAAATTCTGAGTTACGACCCAATCAGTACAGCCACCGACATGTGGTAAGTTGAACAAATTAAGGGTCATCAGAACTTATTTTACTGAAAAGGGTTGTGTTTTGGTTTGTGTTTTTTTTTTTTTTTAATAAAATTAAAACCTGCTTTTCTGTTTTTTACTTTTAATGTAGGAGCATTGGAGTACTGGCATATGTTATGCTAACAGGGATATCGCCTTTCTTAGGGGATGATAAACAAGAAACATTCTTAAATATATCTCAAATGAACGTAAGTTTCTCTGGAGAAGACTTTGACCTCATATCAGAGTCTGCTGTGGATTTCATCAAAACTCTGCTGGTTAAGAAACCTGAGTAAGTAAAATACACAACTGTGTATGCTAATGTGTCAGAATGGATTTGTTTTAATTTTAATTTTTAAAGTATAAGGGAACTTTGATTATTCACATTTCATTGTGCTATTACTTTTCACGTATGTGAAAAGAGAATTCCTCCATTTCCCACCAAACCTGCATATTCTGAATGTATCCAAGTGTCAGTAATTCAAACTCAAACTGATTTCAGAAAGCTGTATATGAATCGTGGCACGTGGTACAGTTACTCACTTTCCTTGCAGGTACTTTGCTGATGTCTTTTAAATGAACTGTGCTTTGAGCCTTTTATGTTTAATGAGTTGGTAGAGTACCTTACTCTTTCCTGGTTCATTCGTGTCCTTTTCTCAATGGGCAGTAAATTGGAAATTCCAGGTCTCAAAATAGAAGTGGTGTTTTCTATGGAACTTCCAGTTCTTCATGGGGCATGTCACCTATTGAAATTGTCTCCTGCTTGTCTTCATGGGGCATGTCACCTACTGAAATTGCCTCCTGCTTGTCTGTGGGAATACTTTAAGAATGTAAGGATTGGATAAGTTTCTTATATGTTAAAAAAAAATATGTATAAACTTTGAAAGTTGTTTGGCAACATGGAAGTGTAAACTGATATTTAAGGATCTGTGAAGTCCTTTATTTTAAATGTTAGCAGTTCATCTCCTCGGGCTGCTGTTGGTCTTTTGTGGTGAAAGTAGCTATCAGCACTTTTTTTGTTTGTTTGTTTTATTTTATGAGTCTGTCTTTAATACCATCATATCCTTGGAATAATTTGTATGGCTTTCTTTTGCAAGGTGCTGGATTTCAAATTCATTTGGACATTTATTTATTTTAACACTTTCCTTTACAGGGACCGAGCAACTGCTGAAGAATGTCTTCAACATCCATGGTTAGAACAAAGCGATAATCCTGCTTGCAGGGCCTGGAATAAGAGTACAGGAGGGGAGACCAGCGACGTCGCCCAGAAAGATGCAGATTCCACCTCTGAAAAATCAGTAGATGCTGAGAAGACTGAAGAGGAAGAATCAATAGTGACAGAAGAACTAATTGTAGTGGCTTCATATACACTGGGACAATGCAGGCAGTCAGAAAAAGAAAAAGTAACTGAGCAGAAAGCCATTTCCAAACGATTTAAATTTGAGGAACCATTGCTGCAAGAAATACCAGGAGAATTCATTTACTGAACTGTGTGGAGCTTCATAGCTATAACTGGAAGGCAGTGTTTTCTACTAAACAAAAATATCCTAGCCAAGTGAATTTCTGATATGCAATAAATGTTCTAGATAAAAGAAAATGTTGATAAATGACATCCAAGGAAAATGTGCCAAGTTTTTAATTTCATGGAACAGATAAACAAGATTGCAAGTGGCTGACAGGAATTTAACAAAAAGCTTATTTTTGTTTGTAATTTTTATTTCTGGGGGTTTTTTGTTGTTGTTGCTTGATAGCAGAGTTTTTGTTAATTGTTCCAGTGTTCTGGAGAAGTTGACATTGGAAGTGTTTCAGTGACAGATGTCAAGAGGAGTATTTTAGGATATGTTTTGGCATTTAATGCAAATATATAATGCTGGGTTTTCCTCAAACACCTTTTAGCACTCCTGACTTCAGTGGACCTATCTACTGATTTAAAAATTGTATGAGAGGAGAATTTGATCAACTGTTTTGACATAGAGTTTTCAAAGTTATACTGTGTATATATTCCTTTGTTTACACCAAGGACCCAGACTCATCTGGTGTACAGCCAGACAGTGAGCTGCGCTTCTCTAAGAAGAGATGCACGTGTCTCACAGGTAAAGAAATAAATCTGTATTGGGGAACAACTCCAGATCACAGTGGTGATAGTTCTTTATTTGAGAGCACAATAAAATCCTGCTCCAGAGGGTGGTGAATTTGCTTAAGTCAGTCACTCTTGAGAGCCAGGGAAGATCGCTCCCTTCCCCTCCCTCTTGTGTTGGGTGAGATGTCCCAGCAGAATCCAGCTCCATGTGACTGCACACTGTTGGTGAATGGAAAAATGAATGACAGAGGGTCTGATATAGCTCTGCTGAAGCTACTGAAGTTCTCTCCACTGACTTCACCATGTTAGGTCAGACAGCTTGTCCAACTAGTGATAAATCAGCCTTCAATTCCACCCTCTCCCCAGAACCCAGCTGGGGTTTCACTGGGAGCATGAGGTCATTTCTGCCTTCTTTCTGTTCCTCTAACTGCTGCTTTAAGGAAGAAAGAAGCATCCTTAGGCTAAATTGCATAACCTTGTTCAACACAGCTATCAGATGAGGAAGGAGATACTGCTTCCTCTGAAACAGTGAAGCACAACTTGTACTTTGTGCGTCCCAATCACTCTCCCTTAGACACCTGGAAAAACAGCATGTGTGTGATGGGGCAGAGTGGGATTAGGGAGCTATATGGATGGGTCATAGTTCTCGATGGACATGGTCCCTCAGAGGACAAAGCTGGGACCAACTGGGCATCAAAATTGACTGTTTTTTGCAATGTACAGGTCTGAGGATCTTGGACCGAGTCCTAGTTTTTGAAGAAATCTTTCCTATTGATGCTGTTCCAACGTTTAATTTTTATGTAATTGAAGTTTAGTCCTATTATATTGCATACTGTTAACTATTCAACTATTTATTTGGTTTCCTTACGCTGTTCCTTTATAATAAACCCTGACAAAAGTTTTCTTGCTATAAAACAATGAACAGAAACTCTTAAGTTAGTTTTTCCTTTTTTTTCCATGTTGCTACATGCTTTCCTAATTTCAAAGGTACCAAGAATGTCTTTATTCTTTTTAGTGACAGGAATTCAGTGCTCTCTGCTAATATTACAGTTCCTCCTTCACAGAAAAGGTAAATAGGTTCTGAATAACACAAGCAGTACTGTGTGATCTGATTAGCATTGCTGTAAGGGGGGGAGAAAAAGCGCTGATAAAGAAGAAAACAGAAAAGCAGTAGTTGTGACACTGGGGCAGTGGGCATTTTTCTGTAGTGCTTCATTATCAGTGGTCTTCACTCGAAGCCACATCAGAAAAATTGAATTTACAGCATTCTATCAGGCTTCTTCCCCTGTGGAATTACATACTGAATATTCATGTAGGTAGGGGGGCTTCTCACTCCTTGAAGATTTTCCTGTAAGAAGACATCCATGAGTACTCATAACTGAGTTTGGATGTGGTTTATATGGCCATGAAGAGATGCCTTTCATACTCTGAAGAAATGAGTCCCTGTTTTTTTTTTCCCCCTCCTGTAGACAGTAACCTACAGACTCCTACTGAGATGGTACCGTGCAAGATGTTCTTGGATAGCTCTGGCTGGCCTTTAGCCAAAGTTGAACAAGAATCTTGGAGCCAACAGAGTATTTGTGTTATCTAGGCATTTCTGGAGGTGGTTGGTAGCTGCATTACCATACTTGCTGACCCTACCTGCAAATGCTGATCTGTTTCAGAGTTTTTAAGCACAAGAGTACTCTTCATGCGCATCTTTCTTTTACCATTGAGTCATTTGCCTAAGACAATTTGCTTGAGGGGACACATTAACTTACAAAATTTATTTCTGCAAGATTAAAACTTCACCTGGCTTCAGTCACTGCCATTTTGACTTGTTTTATTCACACCTGTACTTCCTTGCTTTTATGAAGTTGAGCAAAGCATGTTCACATCCCACCCTTACAAAACAAATGTATGTTGCCATATCTGCATACTAATGTGTAATAGCTCATGGTTGCTCATAGCAAATAATCTGAGGGGACCTATAAACTGTTTCAGTTCTGATTTGTAACCACACATCACTTCTCAGATGGTACTAAAGAAAAAGAGTAGATGCTGAGCAGCACATATTTTGTTCTATATTTACTGTTTTTAATGTATGACAATGAAGCTTAATATGTATCAATGAACTATGTACTTACTACAAGGCCAGCTTCTCTTGAATTGGCTGCTTTGAGACTTCAAACGGGCTGCATTTCTGTGTAACGTTTCGTGCCTTAAGGTGGTTTTTGTACAGTGTTTTTTTAACACCATTAAGAATTTGTATAAAGTTGTGAAAGTTTAATAGCATAAGTTATAAACAAAGGCATCTTAGGCCCTATTAATAAGAAAATTTTTCTCTAAATGTTTAGCTGCAGGGCTATCAGCCAGTCCCACACACACACTTGAAGCTGTTTCTATTCTAGTGTAAGTGGGGGTAAAGCTGTAAATTTTTACGCTGTAAAAAGGGGCTGTCGGGGTTAATGTTGTGGGGAGGCTTAGTTACTAGTAACACATTGAAGACTGGGAACAAATCACTCGCTTGTGAAGAAGAGCTGGTTTGCTGCAGCTCCATGAATCTGAAGGACTGCATGTACATACGCAGTTTATCTGAAAAAAAGCTGCTCATGCCTTAAAGTGTTTGTGGGGAAGGGGGTGGCTGCGCAGGAGGAATCACCTCCTTGTCCCTTGTGGGCAGCACTCTTGGTCCCCACTCTCCAGACCCAGCACCTGCTGCTGGCTGCCTTCAGAATGCTGGGAGCAGGGCTGCTCTTGCTTGGATGCAGGAAGTTGGAAGGAATGGAAATGCAGATGTTCTTAGAAATGACTGGAGAATTGTTATTTCTGTGGTTCTGATGTAAGAAATGAACAATATTTATAGGCAGGAAGGTCCAGGCCTATTCCGCTGTTGTGAGTGTTGGACAACAACAAACATCTCGTTGAAAGCAAAAGCAAAGCCTTGTCTTGTTTCATTGCTACAGTCACCTCTTTAAGCAAGAGGCTATAGATTTTATAGTCATTAAACTAAACATTCTGTAAAATAACCTTTTTTTTTTTTTTTCCTTCTGTCCAAAGCCAAATTCCCATTGTGATTTGTCTCATTTCTTACACCTTTCATTTGAGGGGCCCAAAATACAAAAGGGTGAATTCCAGCTTGTGATCTACCAGGTGACTCTTGAGAGCTGTTAGGTAGGAAATGCAAATAAAAAATACCTGCCTATTCTTCAGTGGTGATGCTGGTGGGGGACAGGGAGGAAGGTGGGCCTTGCACCATGTTATTCCATGACTATGGATATGCTTCAGAGCTCTGCAGTATTCCAGGTGCTGTTCCTGGAAGACAGTTCAACAGTTTAAAGACATAGTGCCAGTTCATTGTACTTCTGATAAGGTGTTTACTGTTTCAGGAACTTTACAATAAATAAAACTTTTTTTTTTTCTGAACAGCTGTTGGGTCTTTTGTTCTTTAAATATTAGGAAAACACTAAAATAATATTTATTTTAAAAGCCCTCATCTTTCTTTAAGACAACATTATTGATTTGAAACAGAATTCCAAAAGTCACACTAGTTTGGTGTAGAATGACTGGATGATGACAGGAATCAAAAGTACAGTGCTGTGTTGCAAACTACTGCAACTCAAACTCTTCTGAGGTCAGTGACTGTTCACCTTCACCCTTGGCTTTGAGTATTAGCTAGAAGTATATTGCTGGAACTGGGCTGTAATGTGTTAGATGGAGTCTCCTCTTCAAATGCCTTTGTTTTTCTCCAAGGACTTTTGCAAAGTTACTTTTCTTAACACCTACATATAGCAGGATTACTGATATTTCAGTTTTCTGAATTACACATTTGTTCAATTTGTGCAGCAAATATAAAATAAGATCAATAATCTTTTCCACTTTGAAGCAATCTGCTTCTGCTGTGGAGATCTTCATGAAACAGCATTTACAGATGTTGAATTAAGCTGTCGTTGGGATTAATAAATACAGTCACATTATTTATCTGGGTGGGTTTTTTTTTTCCCCTTGGTGTATACTAAATCTAGAAACATATTGCCATTAAATTTAGGACTGTTATTTCTGATGTGTGACAGGTGGGAAATGACCTACCTGAAGGTGGGGGGTTGAAAAGATGGTATTTAAAAGCCAAGGAATGGTGCACAGCATAGGATGGCTGTGTATCCAGGACGTGGTGGAGCAGATGCACATCAGCATTAATCCTGGTTTATCAAATCATGCTGAAATGTTGTGCTCCCAAGCAGTGAAACTGTAATATATCCCCTTGGAGGTGCACCATGTCCAGAACTCTGTTATTTGCCTGATGTGACTTCCTATGGGGAAAGTCAGAGCATCAACTAGATGCTGGGTGAGAAAAGTATTACCTCTTCTATAGAAAGGCATTTCCTCTTCTAACACTGCTTAATTTCATTAATTGGTCCTGTTATAAGGCAGCTGACAACTGTATAGCTCTGTAAAAGTAAAACATTTTGCTTCTGTAAAAATACAACCTGAAAGAGTTATAAAACAGGAAAAAAAAAGTCTATATAGCTGTGACAAAAATCTCTCTTAATTAAGACGAGGTTAGGATTTGTCAAAGTGAAGCAGAGCGTTAGGACCACAAGTTACTACAAAATTAGAGGAAAGGGAACTTAACTACTTGAAGGGATTATCTTTTTTTTTTTCTTTAAACACAGAGAACTTAATTGCACTGAGTCTTTGCTTGTTCACACAATCAGAATCACACCTCAGCTGGCGATGCGTTGAAATCACTGTACCCCAACTCTTCAATTAATTTGTAATCCCAGCGTACAGAATTACACAGGTGCCTTTTAACTAATCCTGACAGGAAAATGTGAACTGTTGGGGTGTCACCTTGCTGACTGCTGCCTTCCAGTAGCACCCTGGAAGATCCAGCTGGTCTGGTTGCTGGATGGAAGTTCTTGCCATGGGCCTTACCAAGCAAAGGTATCAAATAAAGGTGCTTGCTTCTAAATCTTCTAGGAAAGCCAGTTAACCAAAACTGCATTAGACTGGTTGAGAAATTACATGATTCTGGTATTTTTTGTATACTTGGTGCTACATAAAATGAACCAAAGGTGTTTAGCCAGGTGTGATGTGTCTTCCAAAGTACCATCAAGAACATGACAGGTCTCCATCGCTCCTGCCTGGGCCATGCTGCAAGGAACTTTGTAGCAAATTTTGCAGAAAAAATGGAGGAACATGATTTTGCTTTGACAAGCAGACAAGATGTAGGCAAATGGCAGGAAAGAACTGGATGCATCCTCATTTCTAAGTGACTAATGCTCCCTGTCAAGGCAAGACATCTGCCCAAGCTAGGAAGTGAACTGACAGGCCCATGGGTTGGACAAAAACATACTACTACCTGAGTTTGGTACTGGGGAGTGCCTGGCCTCTCCTTGCAGAGGCCACCCCTGTGCCCCCCTGCTGCCAGCACCTTGCCATGTACACCCAGTACAAACAAGTAGCTGAGGTGGTTTCACTTGGCTAACAGCCAAACACAGCCGCTCGCTCACTGTCCCCCCAGGGAACAGGGAAAGAATTGGAGAGGTAAGGGTAAGAGACTCACAGGTTGAGATAATAAAAATCTAATACATGAAATAAAACTTAAAATAATACTTATATTAAAAAATAATGATGACAATAATAGTAATAAAATATACAAAGGAGTGATACCCAGTCCATTGCTCACCACCCACCGACCAAGCCTGGCCTGTTCCCAGATCACGATCCCGGAGGAGCGACAATCCCGAACCGAAACCGCAATCCCGGGAGAGCCAGAGCCTGAGCCAAAGCCAGAGAGAGCCAGAGAGGAAGAGCCCCTCATGAATATACTGAATGTGATATTCTATAGTATGGAATATCCTATTGGATATGCCAATTTAGTTTATTAATTTAAATATTCCTTGCCCCCTGAGATCTTGCACTTGCAGACGGACAAAACACAAAGTCCTTCACTTGCAGTGACAAAAATTAAAACACTGGGATGTTCTCAGCGTTCCTCTCCTAACAAATCCCAGCTGAACCCAAACCCCAGCGCTGTTCTAGTTGCAAAAAAGAAACCAGCTCTGTCCCAGCTACAAACCAGGGCAATACCCAAAAGGCAACATGTCAGCCCACTTTCCCTTTATGAAGCTGGTGCTTTTAAAACATCTCATTTAATACAGCCCCTGTGTACTAGTCAGGTCCAACTCAAATAGGTGCAAGCATTGTAACACTCTGCTAAGCAGCATTTATTGTTCCTCAGTTGTAAAGAAGTTCATGCCCTGGACACCCTGCTGCCTTGATAGTTTCCTTGAGGGTGATGACTGCCTGGCAGAAGCTATTAAAATCAAACTAGAGAGTAAGAAACAAACATGTAATCCAGCAAAGGTCATGAACATGGTGGTTGTTTTCGCCACACCAACAACTGGAAAAGGAACTATGCAAATATTCAAGCCAATTTAAAAGAAATTATTTAACATACTTGAAATGATTAAGATGATTAAAGGATTGCAGCACTTGTTAATGAGGCTGAGAGACCTGGGATTGTCCACCTGGAGAAAAGAGGGCTTGGGAGGGATCTTATCAGTGTGTATAAATACCTGTGGGGGAAAAGTAAAGAAGATGGAGCCAGATTCTTCCCAGTGGTGGGACAAGAGGCAATGGGCACACACTGAAACACAGGAAGTTATTTTTTTTCCTGTGGGAATGGTTGAGCATTGGTACAGCTCGTCCAGAGGCTGTGGAGTCTCCATCCTTAGTCATCTTCGAAACCTGAATAGATGCAGTCACAAGCAATCTGCTCTAGTTGACCCTGCTGTGATTATTTGATCTCCAGATGTTCCTCCTGACCTTATCTATTCTGTGATTAGAAAAAATGTCTTTCTGAAGGAGTTTAACTGGAGGTTCCAGGGTGTTTTATCAAAAGATTAATATTTTTTCAATAAAAATGAAATTACTGTCCAGATCAGTGTTAAGTGACAGGTAACACAATGTAATTATAATGAATTAGTGCTTCAATGAGCTAACGAAGTTAAACACAACCTAACCTGCTCCAGTGTCCCTTAGAAGAGAAGAAAAGGGGAAGAGGGGTGCCCAGGTGTCTTCTCGAAGTTATTTAGGCTCTCAGCAGCTGCTGGTGGTTCCAAGACCGTTGCTCTCCCTGTTTTCCCGACATGCTCCAGCTCTCTTGGCTGCTCCTGCTGCACCTGTGTCCTCTCTGAAAGCAGCTGTGGGCTGTGGTGTATTTAATGGGAGCCACATGGCTGAAGCAGCTTGGCACTGAACATACCAGCTTGCTGCTGTTTTTTTCTCCTCCTTTTGAATATGTGTACCTTAAAAAGAGCTCAAATACAGCAGAGGAAGTGGCTTCTGAGGCTCTTCAAGGTCAAGAGGTAAGAAATTCTGTGTTTTCTACTAAAAGGTAAAACAAAAGCAGGGATTTGAATGCTATTTTACTCTTTTCTTACTCCAGTGATCTGCTGGCTTCCAGCTCTACCTATTGCTTTCTTCCTTCTCCAGGTTTAAAGATTTGATTTAGAGAAATGTTGGTAGGACATGATGTCCATGTTCACAACTATGATGAACCCATAGGTTAGTTAGGATGAGCAGGAGTGCTCAAAGTTAAAGGGATGCTCTGGTAGGTCTCTAGAGAACAACCTGTTCACAAGTTCTGCTTCCCCCAGCAAGGTAATAAATTTTCCAGCATTACTGGTAAGGTGTATGTGGGGAATATCTCCCTCTGGCTTGGGATAACCAGGGTTAGAGCCAGCCCAGGGGGTGGTCTTGTGGTGCAGTGATTTGTGATGCCAGACTGGGGATGCTGTGCATGATGGCTCAAGAGATGGGAGGGTGGTGAGAGAACATTGTTCTGCAGGCTGGGGTGGTTGTGGCCAGGTTTCCTAGACACTTGTACCCCTTGCAGCCACCTACTAAGTGCACAGTGGTGACAAATGGCAGCATATGCCAGATGGTCCTAGTACAGAGGTAGGGATGGACTGCCTGGGCTGGGGTTGCTCTCAAGAGCCACAGCTTCGCTGGAGATGGGAAGAGTTAAAGCTGCAGCCAGGGAAGTGATAACTGATGGATGTGATGTGGTTGATTGGACTTTTCTTTGTCAGTTGTTTGGGTCCCTACCAAACTTCTTCAGTGACTGAAAGCTAGAGTTGCCCAAGCTCCAAGACACTGGGAGGCCAGGAGAACTCCACATCTCCCAGGTGGTTTTCTTGCTAGGTAGGCTGCAGTAGTGCAAGGCTAATGTTTTTAAATCACATGGTTTGTGTTTTGTTTTGTGAAACCACATAGCAGTGATTTCAGTCTTAGAGCTGGGACACCCTGTCTCTCCTTGATTCATCCTAATCCCTCCCCTGGCATGGTGGGTATTCATATGGGTTGGATCAGGTCCCACTGGTGCTGTTCATCCTGGGCAGCTCTTTGTGAATCCCAAACTACATCTGGAGTGGTTTGGGTTTTTTTCTTCTAAAACATTTTGTCACAGGTGCTGTTGCTGTGGTTCTCTAGTCTCTCCCTCCATTTGCTTTGGCATATGCTCTTGCAGACTTGTTCAAAAGTACCTCGCCCAGCTTGCTGGGTCATTGTTGAGCAGGAAAATGCTCGCTGGTCTGTAATGATTCTTTGCTCCAGCTCTCCCTTCTCTATCTAATACTCAATACTCTTGAAAAGCTTTGCATTGCCTATGCCTTTGGTGGATCTCTGGGACTCAAATTTGGATGTTGTGATGGGGCAGGGGAAAGGCAGTTGAGTGGTGTAGGCTTTGGGCTTTCACTATCTTGATTAACCTGCTCTGTTACAATAAATCCAAGACACTTTTTCTTCTGGATATTCTTAGTGGCTCGCATGTTACTTCAAGGTATGAAGGCAGATCAGGTACTTGGGTCTCTTCACCTTCTCAGACTGTGCTTAGGCTTTGCAATTTGTCAGAATTTGTGTGGTTTGGGGAGGGAAGGTGGAAATATGCCTTTTTTTTTAATTCCTCAACTTGCTCATGGGGATGGTCAATTTTCTACCTCTGGCTGAGCTGCTGCCTTGACAGAATCAAAGTGGAATCCGAATCTCTTGTTGTAGTCTGACTGAACTGTGTCAGCACCTGCCGAGTGTTTTCCTACCTAAGCAGAAGTGGGGGAGTGAATGTGCTCTCCCAAATTTATGTTGGGCAGTGTTGGTGTGGAATAACAGCTTCTCTGAGTAACCTTCAGCATGAGCATGTGGATAGTGAGACTTCTCCTGGATTCATAACTTACGATGAGTGGTCTTGGCTATCTCATGAGCTTTTTAATGATGACTGAGGGTGCAAATTTACCTGATATATGATTTACTCATTAGGAGTGGAGGGGCTGCTGCTGAGCTTCACCTTCACTGCTTTGTCCCTCCTGCCTTAGGTAACACCTTCTTGAGAAATGTAAAAGAACAGAAGAGGTGAGGGAATAGCTTTGAGTAGCTCAGTAGTCAAGCCATGACTGAGCAGCCCAACTACCCTGACTTTGGGCTGCAATTGTAGAAAATCTCAGTGTCCTCGCAGTTTATTTGTTTATTTCAAATTCATAATACCAGCACACACAGAACGTAACATATGACTTCTCTGGAACAGCAAGTCTTTTGCAAAACATTTATTTTAGGCTTCTGGTGAACACGTGAATAAACCAACAAAAGAAAAAAAAATTACCATTATGATAATGATGAGGTCAATCTTGGAGAGAAAATTGTCTTGAGAGCACCCACTTACATTAAATTGTCACTTGTGACAACTCTGTACATTCACAGACACAGTGGGGTGCAATCGATTAATGGCTCCTTCAGCTCAGTGGGAGGTGGAGAAGCAGCTGCCTTTGATTTTTAGCCTTCTTGCACACTGATGCTTTCCACAGGGGCTTGGTAAACTGGAATATTCTGGCCATCTCGCAGTTTCAAGGTGACATCCTGAAGGCACCAGCTGACACAAACCAAAAGAGATTTTTAACTTGTTTCAATCACTTTTAATATAGTAGTAAAGTCGGTGTAGAAACAGCTGGTATGGAGAAACAAATCATTCCACGCATACATTGCTTTTAAAAATTCTCTCAAGTGTTTTAAAACTTGGTTTGTGAGTGCCAGCTTCAGAGAGCTGTTTTCCCTAATAGCATAGTTCAGTCTTAAAGGTCTGGGATGTGTGTTCCTATTTGCAACACAAATAAAATCCTGCCAGCTATTTTTAGATAGGACATTCCTCCCCCGATCCGGTGCCTTTCTTCCTCTCCATCCTGCGGGTGCATTCCTTGCTCGGCTCCTCTCCAGCCTTGGAGCCAGACCATGTTGCTAAGGAATTATCCTGGCTTGGAGGAGTCTGAACACTGTGTGATCACTCAGTGTGACTGCTGAAACCCTGACAGTGGTTAGTCAAAGGAGAAGGAAAACTGCGTTTGTTGGAGACTGAGGAGGAGGCTTTTGCTTCTTCTAAGCTCTGCTCCAAGCCCACTTCTGTGAGACTGCTCGTGCTGCTTTTCCAGCTGGGAAGGACTATTATTTCAGGGTACTAAGATAGGATTTTTCAAAAGCTCCTGGCGCTCACCCAGCTCTGCTTTTGCTGGAGTTGGTGCTGAGTACATACAATTAGGCCCTCAGGCTCCCACACCTCTGTGCAATGGCTCTGCAGCAGGGCTCTTTGCCCTCCACCTCCAGCCGATGCAGGACAAACTACTGCCTTGTTCAAAATGAGGTTTGAAGGAGCAGCTGGTTGCTCCCCTCAGCATGGCCTGGGGTCTCTGCCCTTCCTTCTGCTTGCTTTGGGGCAGGCAAGTGTCACTTTGCAGGGCTGGTGCCTTGGCTGCCCTTGTCTCTGGGCACCATCCCCATCCCTGCACTGCCTGTGCCTGAGTGAATGCCACCACCACCACCTCCTCCACGTCCAAACCAGCTCACGCGCTCCAAACTTCCCTTTTTGCAATTGCCCTTTTTTTTTAGTAACCACATAAATAAATAAACCAATATGGACAGACTGTGCACTCAGAGTCAGAAGCATTTCAGTGGTTTAGGAGCCACAACTACTCTTGCACAAAGCACTCACCTCCTGGTGTCATTTAACTGCGTCTGGATCAGTCTGGTTGCCTCCCCAATCTATGCTGGAAATGTGGATGTGCACACTCTACAAAGCTCCACCAGGATGGCTTCCTTACATTTGTTATTTATTCTGGGGATTTCAGGAGCTCCTTTTCATGGGAACCAGCCATTTTACAGTCAGTTCCTCAGCTGAGTGTAAGGACACCAAGTCCTGCTGAGCCCCAAGTGGAGCTGTGCGTGGGACTCTGCATGTAAGCAGAGATGGCAGAGTAGGACAGATTTGTCCGCCACAAACCCTTGGAAGAGGGTAGATTTAGATTAGGTATCAGGAAGAAATTCTTGGCTGTGAAGGTGGTGAGACCCTGGCCCAGGTTGGCCAGAGAAGCTGTGGCTGCTCCTCCCTGGAAGTGTTCAAGGCCAGGCTGGATGAGGCTTTGAGCAACCTGGTCTAGTGGAAGGTGTCCCTGCTGCTGGCAGGGGGGTTGGGACTGGATGAGCTTTAAGGTCCCTTCCAACCCAAACCATCCTGGGATTTTAACCTATGATTCAAAGATACATTTTTTTTTTTTTCCTATTAAGCTTGTAGAAATGCATTGAAAGCTCACTTTAAAACAAAACTCTGAGAGTTATGTATACGCTTCAATTACTACCATAGTTTAACATCTTGCAATCTTCAGTTATCTATCCTCACAGCGACTCAGTGAAACAGGAGGGGACTGTTATTTCGTTCCACCTGTGAGCAAGTGATGAGGATGAGTGAGGAGATCAGAGCCCAGGTGCCCAGGGAAGCATATGTGTAGAAGAAAGGTGGCTGGGGACCTCTGGGGATAACTCTGGTCACTAGGGAAGAGGCCAGGTCTAGTGCTGAGCCCTCTCAAGTCCCAGCCTAGTGCTTTCCTCCCCTTACCTCCTACAGCTATTCGGGAAAGAAATACAGTAAGTCATGCTCATCTAATTATGAAAAGAAAACATTACCATATGGCTGGTGGCAGCTCAGCAAAAATGTTGTAGCTTTGGGTTTCTAAATAGAGCGAACAGAAGTGTCTAACAAACTCTGAGAATAAGTGCATGTGAGGTGGTTTGTATCTAATGGAGTTTCCTCTTTTGCAGTGGAAGATGGATTTGGAATTAATGTAGCCATTTTTTGTTGAGATCTAGGAATCAGTTTACCCTTGACAAGAGAGGCTTTCAGACTTCAGCATTACAAACATGAAAAGTCACTACTTGTATGATGTGGAGTCAGAGCATCCTTCTACTCTAATGTATCTGCCCTAGCACTTTTTTAACTATAAAGACTGTGTGTATTGGATAGCTTGAAAAAAATCCTGCATGATTTTTAGCTCACCTTGACAGGCTCCAATGTAATATGTAAGATAATTCCCCTACTGCAATAGATGACACTAGACTCCAGTTAGGACTGCCATTCAATGGCTTTGCACCTTCTTGGGGAGGAGGGGTGGGAGGGGACAGTATGTTACCTTGGCTCACAGTATTTATATACATACTGAGCTATATTATAGTTTGTAGAACACATTACACACAAAGAATGGCTCGTGTTGTCCTGTTTGTGTTCACAGGGATGAATTCAATATATTTCTCAACTAATTTACATTTTTTGTCATAATGCTGGTAATAACCTTTCACAAGACCTTCAGACATGAATTTCCTCTTCCTTTGTGTGCATGATCTCAGCAAGACCAATGACTAAAGTAAATATTCTGCTCCACTCTTTTCTCCTACCACTTCCCTCCCTCCATCTATACATTTCTCCCAGTACGTACCATCGATGGGAGTGGTCCATCTCTGAGTTAATATACAGGTACCCCGCTGATTTTGTTCCAGATACTGGTAACTTTATCTGCAGATGTAAAAGTACGTTAAAGATTCAGTGAAGGATGTTACTGAAATGGACGTTTACTCCTCCTACAGTCAGATGCAACACCTCCTTTTAAACTTAAACCGTAATTTTATGGGTTTTTTAACATATTTCAGAGTTTCACTAAGTTTTTCAAATGGCTAATGTGTGCAGGCCTATACAAGTATGCCTGCTCTGCCATACATTAATCTCTCTCTGCTGAAAGAATGTACTGTGTTACAGCTGCAGCCCCCAGGGAAAACCACTTTCTCTCCAAAACATTTATGAGCAAACACCTTTCCTTACCAGAATGCACAGTGATCCAGGGGTGACCTCACTGTGCTAGAGCTTCCCATAACCATAACAAGCCTGTAGGTTGGGATCCTCTACAGATCAGTCCGTTAACAGGCACCGAGGCAATGAGACGTTCAATGATTTTTCTCAGTGTTACAAATTCTACCACTCTGCTGTTTAAAAAAGCTGGGAGCTGAAGCACCGACCACAGCTAATTGAGCTCTGTCTAACGTTTGAAGGAAAGAAATCTTTCAAGTGTAGTGTTTGCTGGTGGTACTGCAATTACAAAGGGAAAATGCCACCACTCGCCCAGTGGGCAGGAGCTGGTGATGTTGCAGAGTCAGTAAATTGATCTATGACTTAATCACTGATGATGATTAACTAGTTTATTTCATGAGAACATAAATGCTCATGAGCATGAAAAAGCAGAGAAGAAAGTTGGCGGTTTGTGTCCTGGGTGAGGCTGGCAGAAGGCAGGGTTTGACTTCATCCTGAGTCACTCGAGCAACCAGCATTCTTAAAAGGCGATGCAGGAAAACATCAGTGGGACAAGTTCTCTTCTTCTTTTCAGTCAGTCTAAGAAGTAGTGCTTTTTTCCCCACACTTTTGGTCTTACATATTTTGCCTTGTAGAACCTCTAAAACATGAGAATTTGGGAAATGTTTTGGCCCAAGGTATCTGGCTGGAGCGAGATGGAAAGTGGAATTTGATGAGAGTTGGTTAAAGGCTGATTTTTCTTGCTCTGACAGTCCACTCTCCTTCTTCACTGCACCACCTGTCCCACTCCTTACTGCCATTGCTTTGTCCTCAGGACTCCAAACTCCTCACCAGGAGGAACAAAATGATTCAAATGTGATGAGATTCCCTCAGTGAGTTGCCTGGAGAGGTCACTAGGGATATTTTGTGTCACTAGCAAAACCAAGGAAGAGTAGGCTGGATTAAGGGGTAAAAACACTGATGGAAAGTCCTCTTCAGGCACCAACCCAGAGGTGGAAGCGGACTTGTTTGTGAGGTTTGCCTCGCCCCAACCCTGGGCTGACACAGCCTTGTGCAACACTTCAGCACCCAGAGCAGCATTCTCCAGTCACTGTGTAACTCCAGCACTCAGCCTTGTGCCGGGCAGCCTTCCTCCACATCCTCTGTGGCACAGACTCACAAATGCTTTTAAAAACCACACCACTTGTGCTGTGCTACAGCAGAGCTGGTGAGCAGCTATAAATCTCTGTTCTGAATAAAGCTGTAAAAACTAGCG
Organism: Antrostomus carolinensis; assembly: GCF_000700745.2. Taxonomy (NCBI): domain Eukaryota; kingdom Metazoa; phylum Chordata; class Aves; order Caprimulgiformes; family Caprimulgidae; genus Antrostomus; species Antrostomus carolinensis. The sequence goes on along the minus strand of NW_010316926.1, from coordinate 48,936 downwards.
TGGGATGTATCCAGGGAGAAGAGGGAGGCAGCTGCTATTTTAAAGATGGATCCTGATATGTTTCTGAAAATGATTTTGTGGCTTATAGTAGCAGGAGGGGGATTGACTGGCTTGGGAGGTCCCTTGGCATTCTGTGATGTGCCCACATAGTGCAACATGAAGATGATGCTCTTTCTGTTTCTAGTCCTTTGCATTAAAACAGAGATTTATTCTCTGGAAATCCATTCCTCTTCCAAATCAACTGGCATCCCACCCTACTGCCTCCTGGTGCCCTCAAGTCACTTATGACCTGCTGAAAATCCCATAGCTGATCCCTTGTCACCCTGCACCTTGGGAAGCCACCCTGTGTCACCACCTCCCCAACGTTACCTGTGCTCTTTCCGTGTCCACACGGTTGCTCCCATCTGTCAGTCGGATGTTGTGAACCTTAAGAGGGGGAGCACCCAGGGCTTCCAGGGCATCAGGATTGCTGTTCAATTGCTCCAAAGCCTGCTGGTAATACTGGGTCCTGGCAAAACTCTCTAGGTGAGAGAAACAGGGTAATGAGGAGACTGTCCACTTAAAATCCAGATATAAGTTTAAAAAAAAAAATATATATATAAAACAAGACATTTGCTCCAGACTACCACACCCTCCCTGAAAAACACTCTGGAATTATTAATTAGGAGAAATCTGTCTAAAGGAAGAAACACACCCTTATATGAGAGAAGCAGTGCTGAGCTGTAACGTTATTCAGCTCACTTAAGTGAAGAAGGCTCCGAATAGAACCTGTTCTGTAATGATAGACAGTTCAGCTTAAGGCTGTCTCTCCCTGCTTTTCATGTTT
>NW_010316926.1:0-48083 GCF_000700745.2 Antrostomus carolinensis | reverse complement strand
AGGGGGGGGGGGAATGTATAAGGATGAACATCTGAAAATGCTCTGAATGTAATTCAGGCTTTTTTTTAAAGGAGGTACAGAAAATACTTTAAGACTGGAGAATATTTCACAGACACTGGTGTGAGACAGGAACAGCTGCTGCTGATGTGAAACTCTTGCTGTGGTCCTGATAGAGCTTTTTTAAGTGGCAGGCACAAAGCTGCAAGGCTATTGATGGATGCATTAAACAGGAGGCACAAAGAAGCTCCGTAGAGTTAATGGTCAAGCAGCAACAATAGCACAGTAGACTGGGCGCTGCGGTGTTGGCATACGGGGGACAATTGTAGTCAATTGCTATTTATCAATGTCTGGTTACTATGTATAGCTGGGAAATGCTGTCCATGGGTGACCGCTGCACAATGCAGAGCTGTGAGGCTGGAAATGTGCTGACCCTCCTCATGGAAGCAGAGATTTGCTTATAAACAGCTTAAGGCTTGCCTGCTGAGATTTCTAGATGTGCTTCATGCCAGCCTAACTCCACTCTCTTGACATCAAGCAGGGCAGAGTTAAGCTAAGAGTGTGCATGTGTGAAAATCCTACTCTGGCAACTTTCTTCTCACCTTCCACAGAGTTTAAAACAAGGTGTAAGACTTGTTTCCTAGTCTCCTGCCCATCGGTATCACTCTTGGAGTGTGAGGCACAAGGATGCTGCCCTCTCTCCCTAATTAGAGGTATCCCCTGTGAGCAGGCAGCGTCCAGTTGGCATAGAAACAGCTTTGCTAGGCTACAGCCTGTGCTGGTCCTCCCTGGCTCCCCTGGGCCACCCTAAGGAGCTCCAGCAAAAGGGGCTGCTGCATGCCAGCCCTTTAGTGCCTACAGATCATGGCAAGCGGTTATCCAGACCATGTTAAAAGTATGTTGTGCTCATCCTGCAGGTCGGAGGAGAAAAGGGTTTGAGTTTCCTGGTGCTCCTTCTCAGCTGCTCCTTGTCAGCATCCTGTGCATCAGACACAAAATGCCTGAATACTCCCTTTGTCCACACATTTTCAGTAGGAGAGCTGAAAGGATGCTTGGGTTGGTTGGGGAGACTGCTCCCATGGGGAGGGTGTGGAGGTGAAGGGAGTGAGTAGAAATAGGATTACCTGAGTGTTTGTATGAGCTTTCAGAGACCCCACACATGCACCTCCCTTCAGGCTGAAGGACAGGGAGGGAAGCAATCCCTTCCCCCTGCTCCCACCTCTGTGGAAGCCACTTGCTCCCCACAGGTCCCAGCATGGGCCAATTCTGTGCACTGGGACAACTTACGGCTGAGGGAGGAGGGGTCCCAGCGTGGTTCTCCTGGCTGTTGGAGGCTACAGAAGGACACAGAAAGTGTCCTTTCAACAGCCCAGTTGGCTTGTCACTGAGTTAACATATAGATCCTCAGCAGCCACTGATATTGCCACAGAGCAAGAAGTAGTCATAGTGTTGTGCCACTTGATTGCACAGGTGGGGAACGAGCCCGTTGACTTTCTGTACAGCACAGGGGGGGACTTTTTTTTTTACCCCTGGAGATTTCTAGATAACAATGCTGAAACTGAAAATTTAAAAATGCTAATTGTTAAAGCCAGATTCAGTATTTTAAAGTGTAAGGGGATCATATATCTGCCATGTACTCCAGAGCTTAAGGGCATGAACTGCCTAAAATTAAAGCCTGTTTTCCAGCCTTGTCTAATTTGTTAATAATACATGTAAAATGAAGAAGAGGTTTCAGAGCTTATCTGAGGTCTTGAGGAACAGGCTTAGCTGCACTTTTTTGGCAGCATCCTCTGATATAAGGGTAGGTGAAAAGCAGTATCATTTGATAGTACCAGCAAGGGAGAGGCATGGGGCCACCAGGCCCATAGCACCCCCTGTGTGAAGCAAAGCCCATTTCTGGTCTGATGCTAAAGATCTATGAAACAATTTTAGAAAAAAATAAACATCTATCACTTGGACTAATAATTTGGCTTCTTGGTTGAAGACATGTAGCAATTAGAGCTCTCTAGCTCTTCTTTCCTTGTCCTGGTGTTCTCAGTGCTGAGTGCTCTTATCTGCCTTTCACTCAGGAGAAACTAATGAGGTCTTAGCACTTCACAGGCACATTGTGTTTGAGGGCCAGGACCCCAGAGGGATTTACAGATAAAACTGACAGACTTTAATACCTTCTCACAGATAGTTCTCTTTTCCTGCCCAGTTGCAAAATCTCACTAAGAAATGAAACCTGCATTACTGCCTAAGCTTTTGCTTTGCCCTCACCCTCGGGAAACTGCCCAGAAACCAGACTCTCCTGACCACAGCAGCCTGCTTCCTATGCAATACCCACCTCTGGAAATGCATCCAGCAGCGCTTTGGAGAGCAGCAGCCCCGGGGCTGAACAAAGCAGAGCCCACAGAGGCAGAACCCGGAGGCTCAGCCACACTTCCCTTAACTTCATCTGCTTTGCACATCTTGCATGCTGCTATTTTCCCCGTTACACAAAAGCAAATGAAAGGGCAGAGGAGAAATAAGGTTGCTAAACAGCACCAAGACTCACTTTGCATAAGATTATACATCACCATGCATCCCCCGCCGCTAAAGAGTCCCATGAAAACAGCCATTTGCTGCAGTTTTCTTAGAGAAGCTGGCATTTTTCCTCCCTGAAAAGAAAAAGGAAAGACATTTGTTGTAAAAAAAGAAAGCTAAAGGGTTATTTCCCTCCCCACCCCCCCTCTTCTCTTGCCTAAAAGCCCCTTCCAACCAGGCCTGAATGAAAGCGCAGTGCACAGGCATCAGGCTCCTGCCTGCTGCGGCCCCACCGCGTGCCCAGAAGGAAGGGTGGTGAGAACACAGCAAACTGAGGACCCAGCCGACTTGAATGTGTTTATTCAACTTCTTTTAGTGATGCCACCACTTTGCTAATTGCCGAGAAGAAAATGACCTCCCCGGTGTGGCCGGGGGCCAGCGGCGCATTGTGGCGGGGGGCTCGCGGTGCCTGTGCTCTCGCTCGCACACTGCGAGCATTCAGGCTCCGGGGGCTGGAGTTCTCTCTCGAGTAAACTCCTCTAAAGTAAACACGCTCAAGGCAAGGCTGGATTTGGCCCCGAGTGGTAAAGGACAGAGCCAAGCCAGCGCTGTGCCAGCAAAGATAATGGAGCCAGGGTGTGTGTATTCTGTTGTGTTGTTTCTTTTCCCAAGCCATGGATAAACAGGAAGGTTCTTGCAAGCTATTTTTCTTCCTTCCTGCACCCCTCCAGCCCAAGCTTGCCCTTTTAATGAGTCACAATTTTGGCATTTGAATGAATGACCCAGCAGAATAAGAAACACCTCTGAGAAAGTCAATCTACTAAAGACTTCCATGGTCTGGGTAAGAGGGGAACTGTGTGCCCTGAAGAGCCTGAGCTAATGCTCCTGTCCACAGCAGGTTAGTCGGAGTTGAGCTGAGTCGTCAGTGGGAGAGTAGCAAATTGCTTCAGGCTGTGGCAGGATGAGACTTGACCAAGCATCTGAGTATCGGCTTATGCTCGTGTTTTTCGTGTAGCTGGGATGGTAGGGAGGAGTGGTCTTGACAGGAATTAAAATTAAAATTAAATTAACAAAAGGCTGCCCTTTTCGATGTAAGCACACAGACATCTGAATACTTGGGGAAGCTGCATGGGATTTCTAATCCCAAAGGTTTCACACCTCGATCCCTGTGCCATGATGGTGTGACTGAAGTGTTACACTCAGCGAGAGCTGGTTAATAAACCAAGGCACCAACCAGTTACAGAAATGTGACCTGGGCAAGGCTGTTTGAGCCCTGTTGTGAAAAGCACCTCTAGCACCCCTCAGGTATGCCTTAGTCAGGTATTGCTCAGCTGACAACCACAGTTTAGAGAGGGTGGAGAGGCAAATGTCAGGACTCCTTCCTGTCGTGGCCAGGTCAGGATGACACGGGCAGCCTCCCTCTGCTCAGTGCTCCACTGATATGCCCACGCGCCATCTCTTGCGTCCTCTAGCTCAAGGGAAGCCTTGAATGCAACCCGGACACAACTGTCCTCTACTGAAAAGCCGTGGTTGAAGGTTTTCCTTGTTAACTAGTTCCCTTGATTTTAAGAGCTCTTTAATATTAAAGTTTACTGTTTAATTTAGTTCAGATTTATGGATGGCTAGTCACGGTAGCAACCCAGAGAAGCACATGAGTACCACGTCTATTTCATGCCCCCAAATCATGCCATTGGTACAGTCAGTCACCATCTCTCTCACTTCTGATCTGTTTCTCTGATGAGTTTTCTTCTTCACTTCCCCTGGGGAACTTAAGCAGCGTGAGAAGTTGCAGCAGAGGAAGTGTGAGCGTGTGTTTTTACAAAGAAATGGAGGCAGTGATTTCACAAGGACAGCGAGAGCTTTCTGCTTGCCTGCTTGTGTTTGTAACTTTCCTTAAATCGCAGTTTATAACATTATTCCCCCAAATCAAACAGCAAAATTTCACTAACTGAGTTTCTTGTAAGATCTGTGCAGCCAGGAGGATGATCTGACACCAACATCATGTAATAGGGAGGAAAACAAAAAATAAAAGATGATAAATCTGGAGGGCAGATCAAATATAACAGGCTGGCTCTGACCCGTGGCATCTGGTTTTGCCCCTTTCAAAGTTGTGGCCAAGCAAAATTTGCTTTCTGTGATGAAATTCAGGGTAATTGAACTCAAATGTCTGGGGGTGGGAGGTGCTGCCAGCGGTTTGCTGAGTAAAAGTGGGAAGATGTGGAGCTCTTGCACCAGTGAGGAGGTTTTGACTGAGGCTCAGGGGACCTGCCCAGCAAAGGGCGGAAATTCGAGGCTCCGCAACTCGCTGTCAGCGGGTTTGAGGTTTGTTAGGTCTCACGGTCTCCTCGCACCCAAACAAGGGGGATGGAAAGGAAGAGGAGCTTCGTGACCATCAGTCAGTCATGTGCTCACGCGTGCTCTCGTCACCTCCTCTGCTCACAGTGGGTCAGCAGCCACCAGTGCCCTGATGGTGCTGTGCTGAGATGGTGCCATCCAGCAAAGAGGGACCTTGGCAGCTGAGAAATGGTGATCCTGGTAAGGGCTGCTGCCCCATGCAGCACTCCTGGCAGCTTCTCATGCACTGACCCTGCCTGCAGCCATTGCCCACTGCTGGTCCTGGTGAGGCAGGGATGTGAAGGGTTGAGCTGCACCCTTGTGCAGCCCACACCAGCTCTGTGAAGGCCTTCATTGCCATTACAGGAGGATATCTCCATGGCTTGCTTTTGGTCGCAGCGGGAAGCCCACAGGCTGGGTGGGCCTGGGCACCCCATGCCCAGGCTAGCCCTTGATGCCCTCCTCCCACTTGTTTCTCAGCTGTTTTCCCCAGCCAGCAGGAAGAGGTTCAGAGCTACGCATTTTAACAAGCCTCTTGAGACCTCGTAAATGAAACCTTCCCTTTCATCCCACAATTCCTTGCTAGCTTCCTAAAGCAAGGACAGAGGTGTCCTTGGAGCCCAGTGCATTCCTCACAGGGTGGTTGCTGCTCCCTCTCCCTGACATCACGGTCCCTTGCAGCATGGCTGTCCGGATATTGCATCCAAATCCTCCAGCATCCCTTGGTATGCAGCTGCTGGTGGCTTCTGAATGATGACACTGGAGATACTAATGGTGTCAGCTTGTGGAAGACCAAAATGTAGTAAGGAGCTGTTGTCTGTGAGGACTCATCGCTAGGATTTCTGCCCTCTGGCCAACCGTGTTTGCTGCTCCCATCCTGACGTGCCATGGAGGTGGCTGGCGAGGGAAGGGAAGCAGAGACGTGCTCAGAGGCGTGCCTCCTGTCCTCAGCCTTTCTGAAAATAACTTATAGTCTGCAAAGCGTTGAGGCTGTTATAGGGAAGGACCAAATCCCCTCAACTTCATTCACCACAAAGAGAGTAACTGTTAGACAATGAATTTTGGAGAATCTTATCGATACAACATGATCTTCCCTCCCTTACGCCACTATCTGTGGCGGAGATCTCTCCTCAGAACCTGTTATACCACTAAAAAGTATGCAAGTCAACTGGTGGAAAAACAGATTTCTTCACAGCCGGTAATTAAAAAAGCATAATTTCCAAGCTACGCTGTTCTGCAAAAACATTTTTTTTCCCCTGTGCTATTTGTAGTGGTAAGAAAGATTAAGTGGAGATTAGCACACATAAAAACCACTGAGCCTACAGTTACCAAAAGAAGAGACATTAAATCATTATAAGTAGGGTTCTCTAAAAATAAATATTAAAGAGCAGAGCTCCCTAATAAGGGTGATGTTCATTTTGTGCCTTGAAAATAGTAAGATGTGGTGGAGAAGGTAGTATTTGGGCTTGACTTTGAAACTAAGCAGGACTCGGGCAGTTAACAAGATTTAACAAACCCAGAGAGGTGGAAGATTCCCAGGGTCACATGTGAAATGGTGGGTTACTGCAACAATAAAGTCTGGTTTTAATTAGACTTTGTTTTCTCCACAGAGGACCTTCTAAAAATAGGCTGGGCTTAAGATGTTCTCCCTTATTTCAGCAAATTCAGATTTTTCTGTTTTGGTCTCTGAAATTTGTGCAGCAGAGGTTGTTCTCTGGCACCTCCACCAAGGGCAGCCACAAACAATTTGATTTGCCTCAGATCTGGGTGAGGGAGCTGAGGCTGTAGGTTCCTTGGGGATGGCATTTCTTCCTCCTTCTCTTCCTCTTCCTCACACTACCAAGCTCTACCAGCACCCCCCAGCTTCTGAGTGTTATCACAGGCCAAACAGTAAAAAATAACATTGCTCTGAAACTGGAGAGAAGGAATTGGATCCATGCAAACTCGGTGTGATCACTGCTGGCTGTCTCAATGTGGGCCACTGCCTACCCACCAGGCCTAGGCAATATGTTGCCAGGCCACCAAGACAAGCAGCTGGGAGCCTTGTAAACGCTTTGAACCACTATAGTCCTGAGGTGCTGTCATGACACGCTAAATAGACGTGGCAAAAGGCTAGGATTAAAACTTATCAATAAGCCTGAACATGGACTTCAAAGCTGGAACTGCTGCCTAACCCTTCTGCAACAAAACTCTCCCTTGGGTGGTGGGATTTGAGTCAGCCCCGGGTCCAGCTTTTCCAGAAGCCACCCAGGTAGTCGCAGAAGTCACAGGAGATGAGGTTAATGTCAGGCAAACCACACACAAGCACACACTTGTATTTCACGTTCTTGCTCTCTTGCCCATCCATTGATCTTGTGAGATCCATCAGGCATCTGGGTGTGAGCCAATTTCTATACTAATAGCGTGCCAGGACAACATTTTAGATGCAGCTTCTCGATGCTCATGCTCACTGTCTACAAAATACCTTCCTCATCGGTACTGTCACTAAAGAGAGGACAGAACAGCAGAAGTGTTTCGACAGGATCATCGTTTCAGCATATTATTTCCCCCTTTTTCACTGAAATAGCCTCAACATACAATTTAATGTCATTTCTGAGAAGTAGCAGCACAAGTTGTGCCCTCTGCCAGGATGTTCAGAAATACCAAAGACTTTGTGTGTATGATTTGCCTGCACTCAAACCTCTGCAACTCTGTAGGAAAGAAGTTTGCTTAATCCACAGTCAAACCAAAAGCAGGAGTAATACTTTTTTTTCCTCAGTGGTTCTTCTCCAGAAGCACTGATAAGGCATATTTTTGGCATTTAGGGAGGTAAAACACCTTTTCAACCAGCTTTGAAATGGTCCCTTCCAGGGTCTCCTTGTAGATTGGTTCTTAGAAACAGGTAACTTTCCCTGGTTAAAATACTTTGAAGGGACAACTCTATGTTTGAGGAAGATTACTGGCATGCCAAGAAACTACTTCAAGTTTATTTTCTGCTTTTGTTGGTGGCTAAGTAACAAGGAAAGTGAAAGTAGTCAATAGAGTGATTAAGGACTCTAAACAGCCACCTCATTCTTGTAGCTGTATCACATCTCCTGGGGCACACGTTACAGTGCAGGTGGCCTGCTCAGTTAGTACAAAGCCTGACATGGTGCCTACAGATATTTTAGTTTTTCTTCCCTTTTCTCCTCTCTTGGGTGCTCTTGTTTGCACATTTCTCTATATTTATTATCTTCATACATCTTCTGTGCTCCACTGTCACAGGGCACTTCCCCACGTGCTCTTAAGCTACACAGTCTCATCTGGTGGGCTCGTACTGTATTTCTTTTCCTCCTGCTTGCCCACCTCCACCCTTCTACGTGCCCTCTTCACCTGCAGACCCCAGTGCTGGGCAGACAGAAACAGTGGGGCCACCATTCCCATTGTCCAAGGAGCCTTCTCCTGCCATCCCTCAGTTTATCCCTCTGTGAAATGGATTCTGTCTCCTTAATGGCAGGTAACGAAGGCAGCTGCCTAAATCCCCCCTTTTTTTTCTTCTCCCAGTTTGTTCAGTCTTTTTGAAGGCCAGGCTCCTATGTCAGCCAGTTCAACAACCCTCTCCAGATCATCCTCCAAGATAATTAGAGCTGTCCATGCTTTGTACTGAAATACCAGGGATATCACAGAAAGGAGGCACGACTAGGGCATGTTATTGGAGAAGCAGGATAATTATACCTGCAGTGTGACCCATTTTTGCTGTTATTGGAGCATGGCATTATAGGTTAATGCCTAATAATCTGTCATTAACATCCCTAATTGTATGTTTCTGTAATTGAACACCACGGAGCGGGGAGGAAGGTGTGAATGTTCACCTTTTGTGTTTTAGAGGTGAACTGCAAAGGATTTAAGAGTAAGAATCCCTAAGTAGGGCAAATGAGAGAGAGCTGCATCCAAGGTGCAGGAAGAAAAGATCAGTGGTGTTTTAGTTTTTAGGTTTAACAGTGAGTGGTTTACCTGAGGAAGACTATAGGACAGCTTCTTGGCTTCCCTGCCACCAGGAGTGAGGCCACGAGTGCTGCAATCCAAGGTTCAAAAAGAATTGCTCTATGCTGTACCGCTGCCTCCTCACAGCGTGCGTCACAGCCCAGCTTCCAAACGGGCAAGTTAAAACAAAAGAATCATATGAAGAAATAGCAAATATAGTCCTTTGACTGCCTCGTGCTGCCAGGATGAGAGGGAACAGCATTCTGCGCTTAGCAGGAGCTTAGCAGAAGTGGACTGTCAAGCCAGGGAGGTTTTCATCGTGTAATGTGTATTTTCTGTATATAGTCTCCTAGAATAGGTTCACTGAACCTGCAAGGTAAGTGACAGTGAAGAGGACCAAACCATTTCTCATGGAAAGATCAAAGAGCTTGCAATGCTTTCTGTGCAGTGGTAACTACTCAGCTCCCTTGCCAGTCTGTGGGCATTTATCTCTGTCCAATACATTAATTATGCCCAAGACACTGACAAGTTCTCAAAGCCAAAAACAAGAACCCATCTAGCTTTAAGTCAAGCTACTAAATCCTGAGATGGGGGAGAAAAACATCAAGAAAGACAAGGAGTCTGTAATAACCTTCTTGGTTAAGAGGTCACATTTTTACCTTGTAAAGAGAAAGGAGAATGGTCACAAAAGTTTGTACAAGTACTGCAGATGTCATTGGGCTCAGAACTGTGCATGACTATGTTAAAAGCTAGTACCTGCCTGGAAGTTTACAGTATCTAACTCCTATCCTGATAAGGTTTATGCCTGTCTGTGGTCTTACTAACTTAAATAATATGATCCACATGCATGCATTAAATAGGCATGCAGTAGGCAGTGACCAAAAGGAACGGAATGCCAGGGTAAGGCAGTCACAGGGGAAAAAATGTTTAAGGCAGGAACACAGTGTAAATCACATGGTGCTTGTTCCCTGGTAATGTGTCTGCTTCCGGAAATGAGGGGGTAAAAGATCTGATCTGCTCTGCTGTGATCAGTGAGGAGCCTGATTTACAAAGCCTTTAAAAATATCAGTGGAGACGGGAAGGTTTGCAGCCCTAAGGCCAAACATCTTGCTGATGTAACACCTTTTACTATGTAGTATTGTAGCAGGTTTGGCACTTCACAAACACCTTGCTCTTATTTATACTTCCTACTGAAAACCAAAAATAAATAAAATGCTACCCTAAATCCCCCCCCCCCCCAGATTCTCAGATGTGGTAAGTTTATTTCAAGTGCCCATCTTTACACCCTCCCCAGAAGGGCCTCTCCTTTAGAAAATGCTGACCCTATCCTTCTTCTGAAAGTCAAGTCCCTTTGAAATACATCAGATCAACACTTAAAGCCTAAGGCTTTGAGGAAAACTAATTACTTTCGAACATCGTGGACACCTGAATCATTTCCAGAAGTTGGTCCTTGCCCATATGAGCAGAACTGGTTCAGTATCAGCTAAATCTGTTAACACCAATTAAGGTCTGGGGAAAAAAATAACCTCAAAGATTTGTGACTTTTTTAATAAGCACTGAACACTAAAACCAGTACAAAACCAACAGGGATTCTGACCTAGAAACATTCTATTCTCAGAAAGACAAAAAAGGAAAAAAAGTTATGATGGGAACCATTGGAAAAAAAAAAAAAAAAAGAGAGAAAAATAAACTCCTGTAATATTTGAAGGTTTCCATTGAAACACATCCAGCTTGTTAACTTGTGCGGAGACCTGTGAGCAATCTAGCTGGAGAGAGCAAAAGGGTGAAGGGAGTGGTGGGACCTGCCACACCATTTGCACATGCAGCATCTGGAGTCAGACATTTAATCTGATCTGAGCAGTAGCTACTGATTTATCCATCCACCCTTGGAAAAAAGAAAAGATATGCCTTATGCTCACAAGACAGTTGGACATCAGCTTCTCTTCCAAAAATGAGTCAGGGGAAGAGGAATTTCAGAGAGCAGCTGACTGCAATCCATATTTTCCTCCTCAGAACATGTGTGGGAAAAGATCTGAGGGGAAAAAATCTCTCTCCATTTAATGCTTTAAACTATGTCTCCTTTATTCATTAAATCTTAGGTCCTTCTATGGCTCCTGTTAGGGAAGGCAGGATTTTTTTATTTTTTTCCATTTTGCAGAGCTGTGGCAGAAAAACATGGAATGACTTCACAGGAAGCCTGTGCCAGGTTGGATACTTGGTCTCTAGAGACCTGGGCTGTGCCCCTGCCCATGCACCATCCTCTCTCTTAGGCTAAAACACAGCAGCCTGGACAGGTTCAGCACAACTCCAGGGCTGTTTTCTACAGTGAACCCACCTTTAGGGATACAGGAACAACCTCCTCCTATGGAGCTACAGTGTAGAGCTTTGCCCAACAAGGAGGTGTGACAGTCCAAGAGCCAGACAAAAGCACAAACCACATTTTTATGTACTGTCCATGTGTGAGATTTTTCAGAACATCGGGTGCTTTGTGTGCGCTCAACAGGCGCTGCCTTTACAGGATCATTGTTTCCTAAAAGTGCTGGGATTTTTGAAAATTAAGCTGCTTTGTAGCATTTTCAAGACACGCTCTCGCTAGTAGCTTTCAAACAGGGATGCTAACAATATACATTATTTCCTCATAAACTTACTGCTACCGTAGTCTTCTATAAGTATGCTACTTATTTGCAGGGTTTGATCAAATGCTAAATTACCAAGGGCTAAGTACAATGAAATGTGATAAATGCAGCACACACGAGACACACAGGTGTGCTGTGATCCATCAGAAAAGGAAACAGGACCAGTTAGCGGGGAATTGCTGCTGCTAATGGTGCTGGCAGGGATCCATGCCCACAGACTTCTGAAATTGAAGGCCTCAGAGGAAAGACTTTGCCTTTGACCACAACACACACATTTTTTTCCATTTGTTTTTTGTTTTCTCATCGCATGCTACTCAGTGCTCTCTTTGTGGGGAATTAGGAAGTGTGATAAAGAGATAAAATTACTTTTATACAATGTTACTCCCAGGGACCTCTGCTTAGATAGAAAAAGCCCCTACTCATTGTTCTGTCCAATTTATCTGTGGCTTTTGCAGTTCATAGGACACCGGCGCAGGAAAAGCAGAAGATGGTGCTCCCAGGTTTCACAAGCAGCTCAGGGACTGACTCACTGTATCACTGTGGCTAAAACCATAAGCTTTGAGTGTCTCAATTCACACATGTGAAAATAAGTGACTAAACACTTCCTGGTTCCTACTTTGCTGGAAGATAGTGACATTTAATGGCTGCAAAATACTCTGACAGCCTAAGATGTAATTTTACTTAGGTATGAAATTGCCCATGTGGGGTACACGCATGTTAAGAACTATGACAATGTGTTCCAGAAAAAAAACCATAAAATTCTGCAGCCTGGCACAGGGCGTGTTGTAGGACCAGCAGAATAATTACAGCAGCCGCAGTTGGCACTTATTAGAAAATTAAAGAAGCTGTTAACAGGTCATTAATAATCTGTAACTACCTGCTTAATAGTATTCTTCAGTTGACAGGCATGAGAGTGAGGGGGTGGAGGAAATGGTCACACCTTCTTCTAAGTCACTGTAGAAGGCTGATACCTTTATTTTTCATCACTTTGTAATCTGCTTGTTTACTTCCCTCCTGGTGTCTCTTCCGACCGGCTCTTCTCTCACTGCTAGCTCTCACACCAAAGGACTGCAAGGCTCTTGGCCAGGGAAACCAGCAGCTGCACCTGCAACAGCCAGCCCCAGGGGAAAGGCAGCCCTCTCTGCCCATGTCCCAGCCTGGTAGCCATCTCCCTGCTGTTCAAAATTGCCTCTGAACGCTTCTCCCTGAGTGTGTGCTCCTACTTCTGAAAATTATTTTGTCTGCAAGGCATCCCTGTCCATTTCCAACACACTACGATTTGTTCTCTCATGTTTCTGGCCTGTATCAGGAAATAGCATGGCCAGTAGGACCAGGGAAGTTATCTTACCCTGGTCCTTGGTGTTGGTGAGGGTCCACCTCAAGTACTGGGTTCAGTTTTGGGCCCCTCACTCCAAGAAGGACATGGAGGTGCTGGAGTGTGTCCAGAGAAGGGCAACAGAGCTGGGGAAGGGTCTGGAGCACAAGTGTGCTGAGTTCATGGCTGAGGGAACTGGGGTTGTTGAGGCTGGAGAAAAGGAGGCTGAGGGGAGACCTTCTGGCTCTCTACAACTCCCTGGAAGGAGGGTGGAGAGAGGTGGGGGTGGGTCTGTTCAACCAAGGAACAAGTGACAGGACAAGAGGAAACGGCCTCAAGTTGTGCCAAGGGCATTTGAGATTGGATGTGAGGAAGAATTTCTTTGCTGAAAGGGTTCTGAGGCATTGGAAGGGGTTGCCCAGGGCAGTGGTGGAGTCCCCATCCCTGGAGGGATTGAAGAGTCGTGTAGACATAGTGCTGAGGGACATGGGTTAGTCGGGGACTTGTCAGTGTTGGGTTCATGGTTGGACTCAATGATCTCAAAGGGCTTTTTCAACTGAGGCAATTCTGTGATTCTGTCTTACACTTTGCCTTCCACAAGTAGGCAGATGGTTGGAAGAGGAGAGAAAAGCAACTTGTTTCCCTGCTTCTTCAGACAAACACACGCTCTCCAGAGCAGACAGATGCCTTAAAGTCAGATCCAGGGCATTGATTCATCTTTTGGGTTCAGCTGTAGCATATACAGCATTTGCTGGCTCTGCTCTAATGCTTTTTGACATTGTCAGGCCCCCTTCAGTGAACTACTGCCTTGTAACCAACTTGACAGCAAGTATTGTTCTACATTTATTAATACTGTACGTGCAATCTTCAAACTGACGTGTTCCAAGGCCAAGCATCAGCTGTGCTCCAGCTCTGCCTTCAAAAACAATATTCAGACAACAGCACAGACCTCCTGCTGCTAATAAATAAGTAAACAAACAAAAACATGCCTTTACCATGCTGCTGCCACATCTTTTTATCCTTTCAATCTCAATTTTGCAATAATTGTTTCTTTTCCTTGGCGGTCTTAAAATTTAAAGTACCTGCTTCCCTGTACCTTCCCCTTTCTGGCATCTTTAGGAAAAGGTTTGGGTTGGTTTTGTTGTTTTTTTTTTTTCCCCTCAGTCTTCTTTTAATTTATTCCTTTTTCTCTTTTTTGGATGCAAACCTAAATTCCAGAAACTTGAATCTACATAAAAGTTAATTAACTTCAGGAACTGTTTTTCCTTTTTTTTTTTTTTTTTTTGAATGCAGTTTTGTTGTTTTTTTTACTATAGCCACTGTAATTTTCGATTATTTTTAAAATGTTCAGCTTAATGGGTTATGTTTACTTAGTCAATAAGCTGACAATGCCCATGACAGGACCAGAAGTGTTTAGTTAGCAGCAGGGAGGGGAAAAAAAAAAATAAAAATCAATAACTCCCAAGCATTTGGCAGCTTTGTGGGCAGGAAATCATTTGTATTCTCTGGTTTAAATCAATGACCTTCTTTTCTTTGCTGTTCCAACAGGAAATTATAAACTCTGTGAACACTGTTTGCATAGTGCCTTCTGCGATACACTTGTATATGCCTGGGAAAAACAATATGTTAACCCCAGCAGTGTTTCTTTGAGGGCTCTGTTAGAGAAACCCGGGCACGTTAGCACAGAGCTTTTCAGCTGCAGGCACTTGTAGTTATTAGAAATGGAGGGAGAACAGAGCAAGATGTGAGGAGAGCTCTTTCCCCACTTCCAATGGCACCATCCAAAGGTGAAGGCATTATTATTTGATAACAGGGTTTTCTACTGCAGAGTATGAAAAAAATGTCTCTGTAACTTAGCAAGATGCAGTTATTTTCAGCGTGACAGACAGAAACTTGCTATTCTACATTAAAGCTGCAATTGCACCTTTGTATCTTGCTTGACAGGGTTGCCCCAATGTGCCAGGTATGGTTTGAAAGTGCTGCACCTTTGCTTGAACTCAGAGTTTGTTTGTGAAAGTTTCAGCCTCCTTTGTCTTGCCTTTTTGCTAAATGCACTTAAGGAAGAAAAAGAAATTGCCACCTTGTCTTGCAGTGCTGTTGGGAAGCCATTCCAGGAAAGTGATGTTCTCAGAAAAGGCCTGTTGAGCCTGGCACTTAACTTGCCTTCCATCTTTTTCTGCTGCTCACCACTGCATAAAATCCAGCTCAGCTGTTTCTTAGCATGTAGGAGAGCTGGCATGCAAGAAGACAAGCTAGATGGAGATGTGTGACCCTTTTTTTCTATGTTTCCCCAAGTGTGATCACAGTGCAGCCCCAAAGTCTGGGATTCTTGTCTATGGCCAGAGCCAGCAACTGGCACTGTAAAGCTCCTGGATCTAAGCACCCTTGATGTGCTTAGCTTCATCCTATGTAGGAGCATGACATGGTAAATCAGTCTGAAAAATATGATTATAACCCCATAAACCACCAAGGTCTTGGTATTCTGCAATGAAATTAAATGTGATAGAATTCAGGCATCCAGATTTCTCTGCTTTGCTTGTGCACATGACAAGTCCCTTCACAGTAGTTCTCAGCATCCGTTCTGTGCTCTCAGTGCCACTGGCACAAAGCTGTAGTCATCAGGTGATACCTGAACCACATTTATTAGTTATGTCACAGCTCTCTCTTTGACAAGTCCCTTCACAGTAGTTCTCAGCATCTGTTCTGTGCTCCCAGTGCCACTGGCACAAAGCTGTAGACATCAGGTGATACCTGAACCATATTTATTAGTTATGTCACAGCTCTCTCTCCCTGAAACAAGGAGGATGGGAATGTTACTCAGAGCGATTGAAGTGGAAGTAATATTTAATTCTTGCATCCCTGCTTTGTTTCTATTAATTTGCCAGATGTAAGGTTTGCCCATCCTGACCCCACACACATTTCATTCCTTCCCACTGCAAATTCTACGTGCTTGTTGTCATCCCTTCCAGAGCTGCTGGCTGCTGGGGTACCCTTTGCATTTCTAAAATTTGCCATTTCTGATTGAAGGGAGCCAACAAGAAAGTGAGGTGCCTCACCTTCTCACTGACAGGAGACCAAAGCACTATCACAGAAGGGACCTATGGTTGGACCTCACCTTGTCCAACCCCCCTGCTCAAGCAGGGCTACCAACAGCCCGTTGTCCATATCACAACAAGAAATGTTTTAACCTGGAGAGATGTGCAAATAGAATAGCTCAAGCCAGAAATATGAACTGGTTTGGTTAGTTTTAGGCTTTGGACTGATTTGTAAGTGATTTATGATTACATATGAGTAAAACATAATCAGAAACTGTGGAGTGATAGTGGCGTATGTACAAAGAGGAGAGCTGCTCCTGTTACACATGGGAACGTACGGGCCACAATCTAATTCTTTTGAGGTTGTGAAAGGTGTGCTATGTGACTAATTCATTTCACTAATATATGACAAGCCACTTTCATAATGGAAAAAATTACTTTCCTAGATAATTTGTTTTTTAACAACTAATCGTAGTTGTTACCCTCCTAAGGGTGTGTATTCTTCCTTATGCAGAAAACTGGTATGGAATAAAAAAATGCTGATAGACTCAAAAACTGCATTTAGCTTCAAACCAGAAGTTGTTGGGTTTTTTTAATATATATAAGCTATGGTCTTTGAGGTTTTTACTCAGAAGACAACCATGTGTTTCATGTGGCCACTGTTCACAAAAAGGAAAATATAATTCTTTCCGGGGAAAAGAAACTAGATTACTCTGGAGGAAAAGGAGATTTAGTGGTGCAGGGTTCAAGAGTACTCAGATGGAAATTCAGCTCAAGAACTCTGTGCTGAATTTAGGGCACAGATTTAACAATTGGCTCTGTTCTTGCATTGCCATTAAATGTGCTGCTGTACTCACGCTGAATCAAATGGGATTTGCTGTAGAGGTAAAAAGCAAGACTCTCTCTCTTTTGAGTTTTATAGAGGGTAATGACCTTGCTGACTTCAGTAGAGTCATTCTTGATTTATAAGCAAGAGCAAAGCCAGATTAAGAAGGTGCCTCCAAGTGACAATGTTTAGATGTGCATTTAATCTTTGTTAAATGAAACAATTGGAATAAAATGCACTACTCACTGCTCTTACCATTCTCTGTAAATGTGTTGTGAAATGGCTTGAGAGATTTTTTTTTAAAAGCTTTTATAACATTAGTAAAGAGGACTCAGACTCTCCCAACCGTATTTTCCTCATGTGACACTTCTTCAGTGTAAATCAAATCACTTTAAAGGAGGTGTAACTTGGTACCAGAGAAGACAGAATGGGATAGTGTACTGTGTGAATGTACAAATAAAAAAATAGTAGAGTAGAATAGCCCTGACAGATATACAGGGCTAAAATTTAACAGATCTGATCCTCTGGCCAAGGCTGGCACAGAAGAGGAGCAAAACTTCCTCTTTTCTTACCTTGGTACTGAGACCCATTAGACCCACCCTCAAGTGTCTTATTTGCTCTTTATTTGTGTTGGCGATTCCTTCCTAACAGGCCATTGTCCTCTACCCAGGAGAGGACATTGTCCTGTACCCAGGACAAGCAACAAGGCAAGCAAATGGTGCTATCCACCCTGGCTTGGAAGTTCCTATAAGCATGGGATTTTCCCCTGGGGATGTTTTGTCTGGGACAATTTATGATGCAAAGGTCTTACTGGAAGAAAGAACTGGCCCTGCAAGGTCTGGATGCCTTGCTGAGACATGAATACTAGTTATCATATAGAATATCCAGTACTGGTGGGGAAAGTACGAAGGAAGCAACCAATAATTTTTAACTTATCCAACAAGCTGCACTCCTCTGACTGCATTTTTCCCCAAATCCACTTGTTAACTATAATCCAGTATGGGCTACTTGTGCTTTATGGGACTAAGAGTCTAAGGCAGTTTATTGGTGAAACTAACAAGTTTCTCATTAAATGCTAATGGCAATGTTTTAATTAGTCCCAAGGTTCTGGTAGAAAGTTAAGTTTTTCCGTCAATAACCGTCAGCTACAGATGCAGTTAAGTGTTAATAACCAAATAGGAAGCAAACTAGGCAGGCGTACATTCCGTCACCCAGAAAATGGTCTTCATGTCACTTTTTGATGGACTGTTCATGCTTTAAACAAAAATAGTGGTTGATTTTTAATATGGAGAGTTGGGCTGTTTGCAGCACCTAAAGCTGCAGCCCCGTCATGTTGTTTCCCATTTCTTTCAGACCTGACATTTAACGTGCTCTCTTGCTATACAATTTGAAGTCAGAAATCTCACCTGGTTTAGGGGCAGGGAAGGGAAGAAATTCAAAGGGGAGCAGCAACCATTCTCAGACTTTTAGCAACTGTACTCAGATGCCAAAAGAATAAATATAAATCACAAGAGATTGAAATTGCTTTGTTTTCAATATGAGCTTTTCAAGCCACAAATGAACTGTTATAAAGATGCAAGAGTATGCATGGGGGTTATGTGGGAATGGGAAAGGGCTGCATATGCGAGTGTGACAGCAGAAAGGATTTAAACAGCAAAGGAACAAAGTTTTCTCAAATGCTGGCCTAAAGGCCAACTGGAGCAACCAGCTGGTTTCATCTCCATGCAAAAGGAGAGCGAGCAGCTATTTACAATGCCCTTCTTCCCTCATTTCTCTAGGCATCAAGGTTTTAGCTGGGGGAAATTTTCTCTTCAATGGAGCCCAGTAAAGTGCAAGGAAAACCCAAGATGAGGTTTTTGAAGGTTATTGTATCCCTAAAGATAAAGGGAGACTTTTGGGATACTGTATCCTGGATAGAGAGGTTTTTTGAAAGTCTTTTTAGGGATACTGTATCTTAAAGGATAGAGAGTTGTCACTTTGATCGCTTTTGGATCCTTGTTTTTCTCCCCTAGTAAAAAAAGTCAACCACCACTTTATTTGGTTACATAACTGGCCAGCTTCAGAGGTGTCTTCTGCACTTTCTAGTTGAGGAATTAAACTGAAGCTGCACAAAGAACTCTTGAGCTTTTGTCAGGGCCAAGAAGCAAGACTGTTTTTAGCAGCGGGTAGGACTTTTCCAGTGATCCACTGCCATTTTCCTGCCTCAGCGCTGCTGTAACTGAGGGAGTTATTGAAATGCAACCCAACATCAGCACAGTGCTGGGGTGTGCTAACAAGACCTCATTTACTGTGGTTTTAGTAGAACAGGGAAGGATTTGGGATCTGAGTGTCAGCTACACAGCACTGTGCTCTAGTGATTTTTTCCCTGGCTTGGATGAAAACAGTTAATTTTAAACTCAATCATGCAATGGATGCAGGATTGTAAGGCCTGACTTACCGTAACTCAGACTGAAGCTCAATGTCTTGATTTTTAGGCAGCTGAGGAAGCAGGGAGTGTTATTTGTCCCGTAAAGCACACGGCATAACAGTCTTTTTGGTGCCACTCCTCTAGGACAGTGGTTCAAGATCACTATCACTTGGTAGCCTCAATCCAGCTAAAAAGTGCTCCTGACAGCTCTTATCCACTCTCCACCTAGAACAACAACAACAACAACAACAAAAAAGCGAAGGAGTTAGTGATATAGCAGAGGTGGAGGAATAATAATCAGACATTCCTAAGGATTCAACAGCATCCCTCGCCCTCCCACTGCAAGACAACATCTAGTGCTGTCAGTCCTGCTGCCTGTGTTTTCCTTATAACCAACTTACAGTGAAGCGAGAAGTTAGCACGTGGCATTTTGACACGATAGCTGTCCCATCAAAAACATCAGGGATCTCCTGCAGCTTTGTCTGGCCTTATTCACAAAAACCTTATGGAAATAACCACCCACTCTTCTTCATGAAATTGTGCCTGCTGGCTGTCTGAACAGTGCTAGCAGTATTTGTGAAAAGGAGGTAACAGACCATGTATTTCAATCCTACAACTAACTATAATTTTCATAACAGACATTCCTCCTGTACAGCTCTGCCTCTGTTGGTAATAATTAATAAATCCACAATAATCCATGTGCTGGGATTTTTGCTTACCAGTTAAACCAATTTTATGAACTAACCTACCTAGAAACAGATACATTCATTCTCCTAAGGACACTTTGTGTTTACCAGTCTCTGCACATGCAGCATTTTGCTCTGTACATGTACTAGGAGGAAGAAAGCAGAGAAGCTAGTGTTTTTAAAGATTAAACATTTCAGGCTGCAAACGAGATCTTTAAACTAGTAAGCTCTATAAGAAGTGGAATAAGAAAACCTGAGAGCCTCCAGATTTGGGTCTCTTGGAGTCTCCAAGGTTGACTGAGAGCACAGTTCCCTCCAGCCTCTCTCCTACAGAGAAGATCCAGACCCCCCTCAATATCCAGCCACCTACTTCCACAAATTTCTAATATCTTCAATATCTCAGAGACCCTGTGCCTCTCCGTCAGGTCTGTTATAACAGGGAGGGAGGTTCCCAAAGTGTTTGTACATGGATGCAGACACAGGCACAACACACACGCTGAGAACAGTCCTTTAGGTCTCATTTCCATAGGAAACCAGACTGAAATATGTGTGAGGCAGCCGACACAAAGCCAGGCAATGTTCAAGACAGCTGTTAAAAAGCTTGTTAAACATTTGCTAAACTTGAGGAGCGGGACTGCATCCTTGTAACAGAACTGCACACCATGACATCCCAACTTTTGATGAACTGTAACAGAACTGCATACCACGACATCCCAACAGCAGCTTTTGAGTACTCCCAGCATGCAGGAGTTGAAGTATCACCATGTGTGACGGATGCACTCAACCCCTTAACCAAACCAGCTATAGTTTGGTCCAGGCTCCAAAGGAGGTGAAGGCCTGAGCTGTAGCTGGGTCACGAAATCCTCCAGCTCTAATCTGTTCTCTGAAACCCACAAAGCAGCAGAGTGACACAGTCAGCATTGACACATGTGAGCTATGAACAGTGATCATGCAATTAACACACGAACAGCGGGTGGCTTTTCCAAGACTCATTTATCAAGGAACGGTTGTGGGTCAAGGAGTCTCATGAACACCTTTCCCATTGCATGTAATCTGACTGCATGGAATTTGCAGGCTATCTGACAAGCCTTCTTTGAGCTCTGCCTGCTAGGCAGCCTTGCTGCATGGTGGTGACCTCCCCTTGAGCTGGGACACCTCTCCAGGGTGCTCCTCCAGGCAGGGACACCTCTCACCAGCTGCAGATCTTTGGTAAGTGATTGATAGCATGCTGAATTAATACTAATGAAACATCACTAATCCATGGAGCTATTAAATATTATTATATATTTTGTATATATCATTCCATTAGACATAAACTGTTGTCCAAATCTAAGGTTAAAACTGGACCTAGCTGCACCTAAGCTCCCTCAGGAATTTAGAAAGCAAGAGGGTTCACTCTGCACCTCGTGACTCAAAGGGAGGGTCTTCCTTACCCTCCTGCATCTCTGATCTCGGTGTGAATCATTCTAACTCGAGTACAAATCAATTTTCCCTCGTGTGTTTCTTCTATGCAGTAATTAATAAGGTTAAGCTTGCCATTAAACTTACTGAACCTTAGTAAATCACTGTTAAAATTTTGTTCCATTCCATCAAATTTATTGAACTCTGACAAATTATTATTTTTACCTTAATAATATATATATTGCTACCTCTCTTTTTTTGAAGGGCATTCCACTCTTTTAGGACAAATTGGTGCAGTGGGTAGGATCCTAAATCAGGATTCATGACACCATGAACAGCCCCAACAGAAATGAGACTTTCACCACTGGTCACTCAGCCTTAATTAATAGGACACTTTCCAATTAAACTTCAATGACACCTTCTGAAAACAAGTTTTACACCTACTACCTTTCTTCTGGACAAAGCAATCTGCTCAGCTGTATTCTCAGCTGTTAAGTTTTGTTTCTCCCAGCCTGCTGGCAGCCACAGCTACTTAGAAAGAGAGTAAGTTATGTCAACCACTAGAATTTTCCACAGTACATATTACATCACCTTTCCTGAGAAACTTGTCTGAGCAGATCCCTTTTCTTGCTTTCTTTTTTCATAATGTCCTTCACATTCCTCTTTCAATATTTGTTGTTCTCTCTGTGGAAGCTCAGTTGCTGGCATTTTAAGGAAAGGTTACATACCAAAAAGGTCACTAATGGAACTTTTTTTTCCTCCCTATCCCATGCTCCTAGAGAAAAAACTGTAACATGTGGCACCTTTAGAGAAAGGTTTTCCTTCAGAAAAACCTACAGCCTTCATTGCTGCTTTCAGACCATGAAAAGGAATTTGGAGCATAAATGATGTGGGCTATTTTAATTCTAACAGTGAAGAAGTAAGGAGAAAGATCAAAAGACAAAACAAAACCAAGACAAGAAATTATGCTCTAATGCAAGGAGAAAGCCAGAGCCCTAAATTTCACCCTTATCCTTGATACTTAGGTGACTGTGCCCCTGATTAAATTGCTCTGTGCCTCTGCTTGCTTCTTTATGAGTCCTGGTCCTTATGAAACAGCTTTGGAAATCAACAGTCACACGTCTTTCAAATGTCCTCTAGATAAAATGTACCAATTGAAGTCTGGTCCAGAGACAACTGAAGGTGCTGGGAGCTTGCCCAGTTCAGATCCACAGACTTCAAAGTAGGCAATGTAAGAACAAAATATGTTAAGTCTGGGGATAGGATTTGGAATAAACTGGGATGGGTACTAGGGGGAAAAAAGAAAAAGATAAACATTTCCAGCCTGTCAGCTCAAAAGCATGACAAAGATGCTTATTTTGACTAAAGCTACACTGCTGAACATGAAGTTGGGAGGTATCTTTTATTCAAAATACAGCTCCTTCTTCTAAACACAGTAGCTCCCACATCATCTTCTTGAGTAGTTTGAGTCTTTCTATGGAAACAATGGAGAAGGAAATCTAATTCCCAGTCTAGGAAAGGAAACACAGCTAAATGAGTGCTGTTAGCAAGGGCAAGCGTATTATCTCCGCCTCTTTGAGAGCCCACTGAGGTTGAACCAAATCTTTTCATTCGCTGTAGTAGAGTCTTTATTACACTCTATTTGAATGATCTGTTTAGGATTAAGTATTTCTTGAAAAACACACTGTTTTTACTCCTGAAGCATTTTCCACTCCGTGGGACTTGGTAATGCTTCAATTTAGCAAAATGCTGTACGATCTGTGTCACGTTTCATGTGAAGTGTAACTGAAGCACCCTGTACCTGCCCTCTGGACCTCTGATTTTTAAGGGATCTGTGAAAAAACAACAGAAAAAATGCAAGCCAGCTATTTTGAGAAGACTTAAATTTAGTACAAATAGGTTTTAATTTTTACTGGAAAACTTTTAAAGGAGCCAATAAACAACAACAACAAAAAAATTCTAAACCACTGTGCTTCAACAGCTAAATCATCTAAAAATTAGCTTAGTACTTTCAGGATCAGGAATCTGGGCAGTTAGTTAAAGCACTGGGTAATAAAATAGCCAAGCAGTGGGTACCCAGTTAATGGATCAGTGTGCTCTTGATGGTATATAAACAATGCTAAATGAAAGGGAAATGATTAAAGCAGAAGGTAATAATTTATTATTCAGCTGGGACTACTGCTTAGGAAGTCACTAATACACATTCATAATGAACACTAGAAGTGAGCACAGGCAGAAACTTGCCTGTTACCCAAATGAGTATGAGTAGTGCTGAATGTTTCTCTTACTAATCTTTCTTAGAGCCTGAATTTCACTTCCAGAAAGGCAAGATTATTTGGGAGGTTCCGTTTTTCACACTTAATTGCAGAATCAGACACATGGAGCTCTTCCAGGTGCTCTTTGGGTTTTGGTTTCTTCTGAGCAAAAAGAACATCAAAGAGTAACAAAGTCCAAAGCACCTGCTCCAAACTTGGTTTGCCAACCTCTCAGTTGTGTGCTGGGTTGGGAATTTCCTTCTCCTTCCTGGAAGGTAGAAAAGGAAGAGGAGGGGGGGAAAAAGGAAAGTAGTATTTTGTCTGTGTTCCAGTTGACCTGTATAGGATTTTGTCACTAGCCTCTGCCAGATCAGAGGAAAAGCTTCAGTGTAGGAGAAATAGCACCGAGAGATAAGATGGGAAGGAGATGTACCCAACTCATGGATGCAGCATGGGGTCCCTGGCATGGCTAGACCCCTCCCATGGTCACAGCGTCACCTCCCTGCCCATGTTACAGAAACCACTCACAAGACCATGTGAGTAGTTTACAACTTTTCCTGTCTCAGGAATCTCAGGTGAAGAGGCAGCTGCCTCACACCAACTGATTGGGCAATGTTGGGAAGAGGTGTGTCTGCCAAAAGGTCTGAATCAGGGCTGCAATGCTCAAGTCAGATGCCCAGAGTAAGGAAGCAGCCTCAATCCAGACTACCCTTTCCCCTTCCTGAAATGCCAAAGTGGCTGATTTTCCCACTTGCCTTTTCAGTTGCTATGGGTTTCTGTTAGGAAGTGATGATATAGTACCTCTAACGCACCAAAAATGCTGCAGTGAGAGATTCAGATCACACTCCTGAGGAGCACTTGGTGTGACATACAGAAGCCCCATGTAGGATGAGCTGCTATCACAGGTAAAACCAACTGGGGTAGTAACAGACTGGAAGCTGTAGATTCCACAGAGAAAAGGCAGACTCGGGACAATCAAAGGGAGATGAAGGAACTTCTGACCACACTTTGCTCACCCATCTTCCATTTTTACCTCTTCTTCTCCCACTCCATGCCTTGTCCTCCTGCCCTTTTGCAAAAATCCAAATGGCATTGATTGTGTTACAGCTACAGACCATTTGTCAAAAGATTTGTCTCCTCCCTCTCGGTATGAGCTCATGGTTCCCAGCAAACCTTCTGGGGTTGATGAGTCAGTGGCACAAAGAACTGACAGATGAGATGTGGTATTTATTTTCTTCTGCTTTTTTAAAGCAGGGCAGTCTCCCTCATCCACAAGCATCGAGGAAGGGGGAACCAAACACACTGCAGCTGGGAGCTCTAAGGATAAGGTTGGCAAAACCTGCAGCTTCCAGTAAAAGCCTTGTAATTTTGGTGTTCTTTTTTGGTAGCAGGCATTGCTAGATGTTTACTCAGCAACACCCTGTGTTAAAAGTTGCAACATTCATCTTTAAACATTAATTATCAAGGCATGATTGCTTCAAAAATCCACTGCCTGAGGCCAGGGCCTAGGAAGTGGAAAATGTAATTTCAGAAAGAGATGAGAACAAATGCTGAGCCTTTTAATTGCAGGTTAGTACAAATGACTAACAGTAAAGCAAAAATCATTTGGATCTATTTGTTGTTCTGAATGCTGAATTCAAAATTTAGCAGTGAGTTGCCTGGGGTTTGTTTGGTTTTGTGTTTTTTTTTCCTGCTCTTCTTTTTGCAAAAGTCAGAGAAGCTGGTCAATTCTGAGGGGGTGCAGGAAGGACATTTCTAAAAATTAATTTAAAATAATTTACTAGACTGGAACAAAGAAAGTAAGAAAGGGCTAAATGCAAAGTCAGGCAATAGTTGCTGGACAGTTACTGTGCTCATTTGGAGTTTCATTTCAGGATGAAGGCTACAGTGACTGTCCCATCTCCATCTCTCTCAGTTCTACCTGGATTTACCAACAGCAGAACAACGGATTGGGCCTGTTTCATCACGTGTGGCAACACAGGATCAAATGCTGCCGTGACTCAACATCGCCAAATTGGGTGTCCCAGCCCGAAGCCAACAGAACCAATGCAATAGCGATGGTGTCTTTCTCTCCACCCTTCTGGCCTTGCTGCTGGCAGACTGGGGACAGTCCTGCATGAGCACCTTTGCACAGGACATCAGAGGCACTTCTTTTCTCAAAAGGGTAGAGAATTTGTTCATTCTAGCCCCTCCTCACCCCTCAGTGTTGGCCATGCCTGGGAGCACCATGGTTTTGTGGGTCTGAGGCTGGTTTCTTTGTGATCATAGGAGAGACAGTAATGGTAAGGTCTGTGATGGTCCTAAAGCTGCAGTTATGCACCAAAGCCCAGAGGCTGAAGTGACTCCAGATTGCACCACTCATCTTTTCTAATGCTGACGTTCACCAGGAAACTCCAGTTCTGCTTCTGAGTGTGCTCAGAAGCACTTCTGACCTCACAGCACTGAACAGCTTGGTGCCTGCCTCCCTAGGATTGAGAAACAGCATGCCACTTCACTGCCAGAAGGGCCTGACCCACTAGGTATATCAAAAACATGCCTAACCCATCATGCTTCATCCTGAGAAGCGAAGACAAGAAGATGGTGGTGCTGACAGAGTTAGTGTCCCATCTCCTCTTCCCACTTGCTTCTATCTAAGAGTCCTGTATGGAAAGCTTTTTCCCAGAGATCTGTTTTCAACAGGCTTCGAGTATGTTCCCTTGCTGAGTCAGTCTGCACCCTTCTGTTAAATGGGGAATAGAAGGAAATACATTTGGTGTCTTCCACATCTATCCTATGATGACATTCATGTTTCCCCTTGGGGACAGCAATAGCAACTCCTGTTCCAGAAGAGAGCTCAGACACTGATAGGTGTCTGACATATTGACCACGTGTAGTAGGAATGACCAGGAAACCCATCCCTGGAGCAAAGCAGGAGTGTGCCAGGCTTTTAGTACATGCACAGCGCTTCTACGCAGGAACTGTTCTACTCCAGTGGGGCCCATGAAGCTCAGGAGAGGTACCTCTGCTGAGCTCACTCTGCTCAGGCAAAGCACCAAGCAGAACATCAAAACCGAGTGCAATACAGTGCTGCTCAGCAGCTCTCAGCTCGTGTGGTCAAATAAGTAATGATGACATTCATTTTCTCACTATTCATCGCTCTCACACTTTCAAATAACCCAGGTGGGTGCTGCATGTGTAGAGTGATGCCTGGAGATGTGCAGGAGAAGGCTGGAGCTTGCACAGACTCCCATCCTCCCCTCCTTTGCCAGCAATCCAGTGACCAGTTTCAGGTCTGTTTTATGACAGGTAAGACTGGGAGACTGAGAGGAGTCTCCCGTGCCTCTATCCTCTTGAATGTCACTGCAGCTCTATGGAAACCCAGCTGCCACTATATTTTCCTGACCGCCTCTAAGATGATCATCAAGGACAGAAAATATTAATTAAATTTTAATTAATAAATTGAATACTGTGGGGTTAATTATAGCTATTTACAGGGAGTGTATGGGATTTGGAGGGCCTACCTTCTGGTGTTTTTGCACAAAGTGCTGCCTCTTCCTCTAAGCTCTAATTAGCTGTTGTGTTGGGTTTTTTTTAAGAGCCAGTCTTCAAATGATTGCTCAGTACCTCCCATTTTGTTCCTCATCAGCAGTTCTCCAGTGCAGCTGCTACAGAAGGGAAGCAGCCCTGCCGTTTGCCTTGCAGGGAGCAGGTGATAAAGAATCTATATCAGAAGTGGTGTAAACCAACAATCTAAAAAAAAATTTTAAAAAAGTTGAGAGTCCCAGCCCCTAACACTGTCTAGCAAGGAGACTGTGTAAGAAACAAAGGACATGGGCAGAAATAAGAAGGAACAGTGACATCTGAGGCTGTTACAAGGTCAAAAATCTTCCCTCTGTATGCAGCCCTCTTGTCCAGCTGCATGTTCTGCCTTCCTGCATATGCATAATGCCAAGAGTCATCAACAGCAGATAAGCACTGGGGAAAAAGCAGGCTGTTCCAGCACAAAGTCAACTGCCCAACTCAGAATAATTTCACCTCTACTCCTTACTTTCAACCTACATGTTTCCTCCTTAGCGGTAAAACCTTTTTAAAATTTAGACGGACTTAATTATCTGTATTTTAGAACCGGTTCCTTTTAGCTGCTCAGTGTATAGCTATAAAGAACAAGGGTCCTTTCAGGACACTGTTAAACTAAAGGCACACAGTAAACACGCTGTGCCCAGATATCAGGAGTTGATTCCAGCCTGCTCTTCAATTTCATGCCACTAGATGCAAATTATTAGCACCCAAGAACCAGCACAGAGGAGCTTTGGGATTTTGGGGGTTATTTGGGATGGGTTTTTGTGGGGTTTTGGGGGGTTTTGGTTTTTTTTTTTTGCAAAAGTGATCACCACAATCAGCAAGACAGCCCACTGCTTTCCCTCAAGCATCTTGTCCTGCCTGCTAATGTTGAGGACAGAACGGCTGTCCCAGAGGGGAGCAGAGGGCAGTGGCTGGAGGATGAGGACTGGCAGTGGTGCCGCAGCCGGCAGCTGGCCCGGTGCCTGCCTTCCCCCTCCCACTGCTTGGCAGGCACAGAAGCCAGTTTCTGGCTCCTGCTGAGGTGAGATGGGGTGAAGAAAATGGGGAAAAAAAAAAAGATTATTATTTTTTTTTGTAACCAAGAGCAATAATGCTCATAAGGGAAAATGGGGTAGACTGGCCAACATGGAGAGCAGGATGTCTCCAAAACCCAGCATGGATCCCTGTGGTTTCTGAGGTTGGAAAACCATTGCCTAAAGTAAGAAAGCTATCTTCCATCTCAAGAAAGGAAACCTAAAAGCCAGAATCGCTCTGGTAGAAAAGCTGAACTCATCTGGCTCCTCAAGCGTGCTTGAAAATTTTACCCACTCCCCTTTGCAGTGAAATGGTTTCACTGCCCAGAGGTGCCGAGCTGAGGGCTCTCCAGCACCAAGGTGTGTCCTCACCCAGCACTTCGGCTGAAAGCCTCTGATTACAGTGCCAAAACCCTGTTCCTGGTCTACCTTTCACAGCCACAGAGATTCCCCCAACACGGAAAAGATAAAGTACTCTCTTGTCTTTTAGTATTTAGAAGCGTGACACCTGAGAACCGCTCGCCAGCGACGCGATAACTCGACTGCTCGCATGGATACACGTACTTCTATTAACAGAGCAGCGGTGCCCACCCAGCACCAGCAGCTGTTGCCAGACATCCTCTAAAAAACCCACCCTGAATGGTGCCTTCAGACAGGCTCTTCCTCACTTCAACAGCAAAACTCATTTGTAATGAGGAGGTAAAAATTCTTCTGCTCAAAGCTTTTGCCTCTCCCAAGGCTCAGTTGCTTATTCAAGTCGCAAGATCCCAGTCATACCTATGACTGTTGGTCACCCCCACACAGGTCACCCGTGGGCTCAGAAGCCTGGAGCCAGGCAAGGAGAGCAGAGGCTTGGTTGACGGCTTAAAGGGCTGAGAGCCTTTTAAGGAGGCTGAGAGCCAGGATTAGTGAGGCTGTTTCCAGCTCAGGCTGCTGGTGCCACCTCCTGGACACATGCACAAGTGTTGTTCACCTTCACCTTGGGATGGAAGGACACTAAGGAAAGTGTCCTCATTTCACTCCCCAGAGATGCTTTTTGGCTGTGTCCCCCCCACCATTTTTAATCCATAACCAGGCAGCAGATAACTCGGGGGGTAGCAGCCCCAGCAGGACCCAGGGTGGCTGCACAGCACATCCCACCTTACCTGGTAAGGAGGTACTACGGGCTGGAAAAAATGCTCCTTGTCCTTTGGCATTTCCTCATCTCTCTGTCTTTGAGACAAGCATGGAGAAAGTAGAGAAGAGATGGTGGCATTTGTCTTAAGAGACATCTGTGCATACTATGCCGGGGAGGAAGAGCTGGGGCATGCAAGTGCACCCTGGTTAACACTAGCAGCACCATCTCAGGGTCTCTGAGAGCATTAATTTCAGCAAGGACCAGCCTGTGGAGCAGGGTCTGACTGGTCTTGCTGTCTTAGTAGCTTTAATGGGCCAAGCACGAATGCAAACATCTTGTTATGTCAACAGCAAAGGGAATTGTGCTCTTTAACATCCAAACCACAAACTGTTGAGCGTGGTTACACCACAGGCATTACAGACAGCAAGGTTAAGGTTACACAGGCCACCTCCTTCTGAAAGAATCCAAAATTATATCTCCCGCGGACAGCAGCTGCAGTTCTACCTACTTCTTATAGCTGCAGAGCAGGACCCAACAGCTGTCTTCCATGGGATGCATACACCCAACACAACCTCAGAACCAGCTCGCAGAATAAGCTTGGGAACAGCTTTTAGTGCAGATAAGATGTCTCCACAGAATGGTTTAAAGAGCACAACAGAGAGCAGCAGATCAGGAAAAGCTTTGAGGTTGTTAAAAAAAAAAAAAAAGTCTGAATTGGTAGAAAGCAAAAAGGAACCAAGAGAAGAGCTACAGGGATGATGCAGAAGGCAGGCAGCGATGAAAAGTTGTGGGCTGCAGAGCACAGTCCTGCAGGGCTCCTCACTGAAGACTTGTTCTTCTGCCCCAAACTAAGATGGAGCTTAAGAAATGTGGAGTCTGAAGCTGTCAAATGCTTGCAGCAGCTGCAAATGTGCAGCACCTAAAACAAAGGGCCTCGATTTACCTGCAGCTTTTTTAGTGATCATTGTAACACAGGACAGTGGCAATAGAGGCAACGGGTCATAAGGAATGCAAAGGTAATTAAATGTGTTCCATGATGGGAACTTAAATGATCTAAGTACAACATGGATACTGCTGCAGTTCTGTACTGCAAATGACACTTGTTTCCCTTTCAGAGCCTGAGGCACAGCAGTGACGTGGAGTGAGGCTGAAGGACCCATAAGGCACATGTACAACAATGGTAGGGCAATGGTTTTATTTCAGAACCTTTCAGTACTTGAAATATTTTTTTTTCATTCCATTTATTTTAAATCTGTCGAGCCTGCCTTTAATACTCACATAGCTTAATGATAAATACCAACTGTGTGCTGACTAAAGCCCCAGTGTAGCTTTGATATTGCCGTGGTGCTATTACGCAACCCAGTTTCAGATGCTTGACCCATCTAGGTTGTCAGTTTTTACAGTTGGACTCCACTTGAGTTTAGTTCCTGCACAGCTGCTGCAAACATACCTACTGTTACTGCTTGTTAGTGCAATGGCATCACTGGACTTCTTTTAATGTCCATTGATTAAAAATAGCAATTGGCTATCTTCCACAACCCTGTAATCAGAGTAACTGATGATAACAGCAGTTTACTAATGGCCAAACATTTAATTCCTACTGCTGTCAAGTCGCAGTTCCCATAGCTCTCCAGGAAGGACACGGAGAACTCCTGTCTGAAGTAAGTTTCAGCAGCATCTGGGATTCTGAGCCCTGCAGAAAGGGATTCAGAGATGTGGTTTCCCTCCAGTACTGGTGCTTGACAGCGTTGTTTGCTTTATAACAAAGGGGGTCAGTGAAGTACTTCCACTGTCTTTGGCTACTACACTGAGGAAATAGCAAGATCTCTATTTATAAATTTGATACTTTCCGGTCTGCAGTGATTTTAAAAGTATCTTTAGTGTACAAGCAGCTGTTTAATGTATTTTGACCCAAAAGCAGGGCATTTGCATTAGTATTCCCACTAGAACGTTTGTCCTTTCGTGTCCATGCATTAAGGCCCTGTTTAAAATCTGTCCATGTCCCTAATCTCTCTGGGGAGCTTTCCCTGAATATTCAATGCTAGTCCACAGTCTGTAACAAAAGAGGGGGGGTGGGGAGGGAAAGGGGGGACAGAGAACAGTGTTTATGCATAAAGTTCAACAGCTTTTTCATGTAAAAAAAAAAACAAAACACACACAAAAGTACCTCAACTACAGAGCTGGCATTTCCACAGCAAAGATCTGACAGTGTGTGCAGTTTTTCAAGTTAACTAATTTATAAGAAGGGCATAAGGCATCTGAGCTCCAGATGCACTCATTCAGGCAGCCAAGGCCATAAATAAAATAGAAAAGAATGCTCTAACATGGGTTTTACAGAGATGTGTTGAAGGTCTAGCAGATGGGTTTTTGCTGTCTCAGCTTTTACCTGTGTAACCAAGTAAATGCAGAAAGCTGCTTACAGGCTCCTTCAATTCAAAACCTTTGCATTTGCTCCCATATGTTCCCGTGAAGATACAGCTAATTTAAACAATGAGCAAAATCCTACCCCCCTCCCCAAGGGAAGCTGATGGCAAAACTCCCACTGGCTCCAGCAGACTCAACGGAAATGCAATAGGCTGAACTTGACTAACAGCATAACCAACACTGTAAATCAAATTTGTGTTCTTTCATCTACAAATTGGCCACCTAACGCTGCCCCTGGTGCTGCTGCCCTGTGGTTCTCGTGGAAAAGCAAAACCAGTGACAGCCACCGCAACTGGCCTCGCTGCAGCCTCAGCCCATGATGACAAGCAGTTCCCTTCCATGGAGGGCTCAGAAATTCTCTGTTGAAATAAGGCAACGTATCAAAACATTCTGCCATACTGTAAACTTTGTTTTACTCCAGGTACCTGCTGCTGTAACAGTTTACAAAGAAGAAAACTGGTATCCTGCACTTGAAAGACAGCATATCAGAAATTTCTGATTTTCAAAAAAAGTTTGCCAGTTCAGAAATGAGTTTTTTCCACTCGCACAGAGATGAGACTTCATTATCCTCATCATCCAGTCTAGCTTTTGTAAACATCTGAGTGTTCTTTTTGAAGCCAGCCTGCTGTTTGGGCAGATGGCATGGAAATTTCACAGTCCATTTCATCCCTGATGCCTACAGTTAATGCTAACTGTTAATAATGGGATACACACACGGATACATATCCAAACACACATGCATGTGCAGACATGCTATGAGAAGAAAACATTTCTGACGTGTTCTGATAAGGGAATTAAATTGGCGAAGGCTCAACACATACTAGAAGTACCTCCCCAAAACTGTGTATTTGGCTGACTTTAGAAAAAAATTGTGCACTGTGAACAACTAAGCAAAGCCTCCTAGTTTAGTATTTCTGGAAAATCAATTCCTTTGTGTCTCCCTTAAGCCTTACCAAAATACATCTGCTGAACTGTACTACTTAGTTCTAAAATATAACCATTTGGGTGGCCATACTGAGTTTGGTTTCTGTGGATGGTCACTATTCACTGCGCTTGGCTCTGATCTGCAGGTCTGGGATCCTCTCGCCAGAAATACACATGGCAATTGAAAGGTATGTTTGACTCATTCCATTTCCTAACCAGGGAATACTTTTTTCCTCTCAAGATTCTCTATTTAAAACTGAAATTCCCAGTATTGAGGATGATGAGGGGAGATGACAAGGAGAGGAACACCCAGCCTGGGACTCCCTAACATCAAAGCCTGTATCAGGAGGAAGCCACAGGGGCAAGTCCAGGGATGGCAGGTAGAACAGGCACCAAGGGAGTTGCTGAACTAATGCATGGCTTAGCCATGCTTGGGTTATGTTCCTCCAGAGCCCACCTTGAGAAGCAACACTTGACTCAAGCAGCTTGTGAGCCTGTTGTCTTTCTCAGGACTTTGTCTCAGTCCTCAGGAGCACCCCTCACAACGCACCCCGTCTTTCAGTCAAAGCACTGCTTTGTAATATAGGAACAGACAGAGGAGGAGGAAGAAAAAGAAGAGAATAAACATATTTGAGGACAGATGACTCAGACTAGAGTAGAAAATGGGCTTAAAGCAAGTTTGTTTCGTCAATGGCAGTGCTCTGCTGTTTGCTTTACCCCCTCTAGACTGGGTCATCCCAATTCTTTCCTCTCCATTTAATGGTGACATAACAAAGTGGCCAGGAGGAAGCTGTCTCATCTATCATAAAAGCACAGTATGCAGAAATCATAGCAGGCTACTGTTCAAGACAAAGCCATGAACTTCACTTTTAAGAATGTGCTGGGCTGTAGTTCTGAAGAACACATTTATTAGCAAACTCCTGTTTTTATAAGCCACAAATCAAGACACAGCTCCCTTCAGCACTCGACCGGCTTTATGAATCATGAACCCTGCAGTGCATTGCCGTGCCACTTTGCTTGAGAAATCAAAATTGTTTGTTCAACAGCAGAACACCCCAGTTCAGCCTTCTCTTTCCACAACTGCTGCTTGGTCTCAAACCGGAATGAAACAGCTCTAGAATTACATGTGCACTTAGTGTCCTCTTAGTATCTACCAGATCCAGTACAAAAGCATCGCAGTGAATTTCTGACATCTGCTTAATTAAGCAACATTTTCAATATCTGGCTACTTTGCAGAACTAGGCAGTGAAGTAAAACAGGTCGAGTGCAGAGTCAGTCATGTGATTTTTCTTTTTTTCTGGGGTGGGGGGGTGGGTGGTGCTAGAGGTTTCCCAGATATCCCTTATTTCAAAGCAGGGAAAAAAACAATGGCTAGCTCTGTACCAAACCACAGGTCAATAGATTTCAATGGTCGAAGGTTAAAATTGGCCTCCAGCTAGCTGCACAGACTTATCCCACAGGTATTAAACAGGAAACTTTTAAAGCTTAAAAATAGTAACAGTTATGTGACTTATTCTTGTAAAAGGATTTTTATCGTGTACATAAAGACTAGAAGCTTTCCTCCTTTGAAATGTTTGTGTTTGACACTTCCTCTGTAGCACAGCAAGTCTGTGTTTTTCTCTCTTGCATGAGCTGTGGATTGAGTTTTGTTTTGCTATTTTGTCCTTTTTTTCTTTCACAAATCAAGCTGTCAGCACCATGGGAAGTAAATCTGTAACTGGGACACGTAAGAACTCTGTTCTGAGAGTGCATTGCTGCCCCCCGTAAAGTCACCCTTGGAAACAAGCGCACTTGAGAATATCTCAGCACACAGTGAAAGGCTTTTCGCTATGGTTTATTTAGCTGAAAAAGGAAAAACATAATTCAAGTAAAAAACCCCAGAGATTAGAGATGCTAAAAGTATGTGGTCTCTGCTGAGCTTCCTGCTGCTGCAGACCACAACCTCTAAAGAGCACTGTGTTTGAATATCCGCTTTGGTGGGGACAATGCTTTTGGGCTGCGACATAAACGTAGTTTTCTTGGACTGCTATGAAAGCTAAATAATAATAATATATGCTCCTCTCCTACTACCACAACCACTCCCAAAGCTAAGGGAGTTCAGCCCAATACCAAAGGGCCATGCTAAGCACAGCTGGTCGCTACAGGAATTGCTTTAGTCTGCTATTGACTTCTTCCTCTGCTCCTGACTCCCTGCCCTGTATCACGGCTAGTAGCTGTACTCTCCACACAGCCTCCATCCCCAGCAGATCCACCCTGTCTGTCCCCAGATGCCACATCTAGCCACCACTTCCCAGGTGGCCCAGTTTACCTAACCTCCATCTTTTATAAGGGCAGTTAATGATAGAACAAGGGGGAATGGCTTTAAGCTGGAAGAGGGTAGGTTTAGATTAGATATTAGGAAGAAATTTTTGGCTGTGAGGGTGGTCAGACACTGGAACAGTTTGCCCAAGGAAGTTGTGGATGCCCCCTCCCTGGAAGTGTTGAAGGTCAGGTTGGATGAGGCTTTGAGCAACCTGGTCTAGTGGAAGGTGTCCCTGCTGATGGCAGGGGGGTTGGGACTAGATGAGCTTTAAGGTCCCTTCCAACCCAAACCAGTCTGTGATTCTCTGGTTCCTGCTGGGCCCTGGAGCCTATCTCCACCATCAGATGCACCACGCTCAACCAGCCCAGCTATGTCATTAGCAGTGCAGCTGCACAGCCACCAACCTGCCGGTACGCAAGTGGCAGACCACTTCTTGGCACTGATTAATCATATATTGCAAAAGAAACAGTCCCTTTAACGCAGGCTCTAGTCTTTCCACTCCCAAAACCACGTAAAGAACATAAAAGCTTTTGGCCATGCAGAAAAGTGAACAAAATGAGCGGTAATTAACTCTCATGACTACAAAGGCTAACAACTTCAGCACTTGCAAAGGGGATCAGAGGCAGCTCAGCTGAGAAAGAACTGTAGCAGAACAAGTATTTCCCCGGGAGCAAACACTGCCAGAGTGCTTATTTTAGAATGAATAGTCATGTTAGTTAACTAGAGCTAACTACTGAACAAATAGCTCACGTTACAGCATACTGAGGTACACTAGATCCATCCTTTGATCTACTGACTGACAGACCTACTGCAGTCTTCTTCTTTTTCCCCAGAAATCAAAACCCCCTCCAATTTATCCTTCATAGCTGGTTCTGGTTTTTTGGTACAGAGTCTTTTCACAGATTAACAGGAACAAAACTTGCATGAAAAAGGAACCTAAAATGGACTTACCCATTGCAGCATATTTACATTCAGCACGAGCATGTGGTTTGCAAAGGAAAAAAAAAAAAAGAGCAACCAAATTCAAAGCTTTTCTGTAAATTGGCACGTGTGACTGTTAACCCCTTACTGGTATCTCTGTCAGGACAGGCAAGCTTTGGTGCACTATAAGCCCTAACACAACTGCAACCTCTCAGCATCAGGATTTGGCCTGCTGTTCAGTGGCATACTATGCTGCCCGCCACACCCTTCGTGCCACTTACTTAAAATACCAGCGTGGACAATGAATATGACTTCCATGGTTTTCAAGAAGCAGGGGAAGACAGCTGTTTTTTTGGGGCAGTGTTTTTTAAGGCAGAGAAAACGGGTCCTGAAAATTACAAGTAAAACGTGTTCCGATCACCATGCAAGTGAACACATTTCATCTGGAAACGCACATGAATTGATCAGTAAAAGTTTCTTTTTCACATGAACTGCTTTACACTGATCATAAACTTAAGGGATTTGCCAGGGATTAAAGATTCACTTGTCAGCTGCTATGTCCTTTAATAAGCTTCTTAACATCTATACAGACAGAAGCAGCGTGTCCCCAATTTAGCAAACCAGGCTATCTCCACCCAGGTTTCACTGCACCTCTGGAGGCCTAGAAAAAGTATTAAATGCAGTGAGTCTTCTCCCCCCTTTAGGGAAATAATCTACTAAATAGATGTTCTTCAGACCCAGCTTTTGTGGAATGGACAATTAAAGTATTAACTTAATTTCCAAGAGCCGCACAAAGTGTGGGTGGCTCTTCATGCTCTATTGAGGAGAAATTCACCTACCAAAAACCCCACGTTGTGCTCTGCTCTGTCCTGTTCTAGTACCTCCTGCCTTAGTTCAGGTCCACAGCAAGCTTCTTCCTCCAGGCTTACTCAGCGTAGGAAGAAGGATGGCTCCCTTGTAAAGCACTTGATAGCAGTTAGGGGTTCTCTGCCACAGGCAATGCAGCCGCTGACCATCTAACTCAGCCAAACCGTCTTAATCCCCGTTTTCCACTCTCAACTGTAACATGGAGATGAAAAAATTATTTCACCTTTCCAGCTAAATATTTGTCTACTTTTTAAATGGTAAGCTCCTTAGGACAGAGGGTTGACCACGTACTTAACCAGAACCTAGCACAAAACATCTTTTGCTTTAATTCTTTGGGATCTCTGGATAAGAATCACCCCAAAGATGTTAAACAACTTTCATATAACAGTATTTTTAAAGTTCAAACCAACTGTAAGGCAGACCAGGGAGATTCTCACTTTGGGCCCTTAGGTTTATCTGGTTTCCATGCTCCTGTCTTTCCATGCTCTGGGCAATTCCAGGCAAGCTTCCTGCTGGTCTCTTACACTTGTTTCGTGCCATCTTACACTGGTGAAGCCATGCAAGTAAGGAACTGTAATAACAATACTCAGCTTTGACAGGACGTAGCTATTTTTACTGGATTACATTTCTGGCACAGCACTTAAAGCACTAAATGATTTGACACCTGTAATTTTATACGTGGAATAACACAAGGTATTCATACTTCTTCTGTAATGTAAGATAAAAGCAAATGCTACATATGTTCTCATTCCAGTGCTGCTGTCTGGCAGCTATTTGCCTAAGGAAAAAAAAAAAAAAAGTACTGTTACATTACAGAATATGTAGAAAAGTAAAAAGCTATGGAAAAGAAATCGTTAAATAGCTAACTTATTCCCCTGCTAGCACTAGACTGCTCCCTGCAGCATGTTTCAGAGCGTTTTGTCCAGTCTGGTTTTACAAGTTCCACGTTACTTTCATTTATATCTTTAATACAGCGCCGAGTCCAATGTGGTTTGGTGCTGCTTATTTTCTTTGTCTTTCAACTAGAAGACTCAGTGCTAGAGCAGCTGTTCATATAGAGTCAGCTCCAAAACTACTGAAAAAGCCTGGACTCTTTCCACTGCCTTCAACAGGCTTTGGATCAGGCTCACGAAAAGACGGCGAACACATTTCATGTAAGACTAAGCAGGTTACAGTCAGCAAAGCAGAAAGAGGATTAGCTGTGTACAATCCAAAGGCGTATTACTCTGCGTGCTTCTGAAACAACTGGCCAACGACACACAGGGAGAAAGGGCCAGATTCGTTTCTGCTGCACTGCCACTAAGCCAATGCCACCATGCCAGGAATGAATTTGATCTGGAATCTGCCCAGTTAGCCTCATTACAACTGGGATTTTCCTAAACTGGAGGTGAGGAAATTGATTTTCTAAAAAAATGCAACAACAATAAGCAAATGCTTTCTGCTTTCCAGCTGAAATTTTAGGTCTTTAGAGAGACCCTTATGGAATGAAAACAATGGGGTTTGTCTCTTTCCTCTGTCAGGAAAGGATGGCCGTTCTTCTTCGTGTCCTGAAATGGGCCATAATTCGTTTAAAATATATATACTTAGACCTTCACCTTCTGTCACCAAAACAGATGGTTGCCCAAGGAAGTTGTGGCTGCTCCTCCCTGGAAGTGTTCTCGGCCAGGTTGGATGAGGCTTTGAGCAACCTGGTCTAGTGGAAGGTGTCCCGGCTGGTGGCAGGGGGGTTGGAGCTGGATGAGCTTTAAGGTCCCTTCCAATCCAAACCATTCTCTGATTCTATGGGCAGCCCCACATGGCTAAGTTGCGCGTATTTTACAGAGCAGCGATACTTCAACACACGCCCGCTGTCTCTGCTCTGAGTGCACGACTTCTGAAAGTTAGGAAGCCTTTTCTCAGGAATTATTTTACCAGTGGGGGATTCATTCTGAACAACACCATCAAACGAAGATGGTAGCGTGCAGTTATTCTTCCCACCCTTTCAAAGTTCCCAGCAAACCCCTGCCAGAGTCAGTGCTGTTCTCAGCCCCTGAGAATGCTTTAATCAACCCCATTTTTAAGTTTTTTTCCTGCTCCCTCTGTTCCCTACGGACACGGGACTTCACTGCTTTGTGGTACGATGTGTACAGTTAGAACCTACGCTAAAAGTATGCTGTTAATGAAAGAACACTGGGGGGGGGGGGTGTGTGTGTGTGTCAAGCAGATGAGAATGTTCTTTTGATCTTCTGCACTCCACCGCTGTGGCAGATGGACATCTAAATGGCTTTATTAATGCACTAAAGTCTTCCACCATCTCTCAAACAATACTGAAGGAATAATCAGAATTTCATCCCGTTTTGATATTCTGCTCTTCCAGCTCTAGCTCTAATCTAGTTGGATGTTATGCAGTAGGGATAAAACTGATTTTTTTTTTTTTTATGTATTAATTTTCCAGGCAGTTGAGAGGAAAATATCATGTGCTTGACACTCTCTGAGGCAGCCAACAGAAGCTTCTCAAATTTCTGTTTAATTTCAAAGCAGTTTCCACACAATATGGGAACTGTATTTAGCTTTGGGTACAATTTTGAAACTTGTTCAAGGGAGCGAGACAAGGGATACAAAGCTTTTTTTGAGGATACCCTAGAATCAGAATAAGCATGTTTAAAAAACATAGAGGTTTCTGAACATGATGATAGCAATGCTTTGAGACTCCAACAGATGAATAGCTGGGGAAAACCAAATAACCCAACTGGTTTGAGGCCACAAAAGCATATTAAAGAAAGTTTATATGCAACTGCCCTTTAGACCATGATGTAGAAAATCCTGGATAACCCTTTCAAAAATAAGATTCTTCATGGCAGTGTGATAAAAACTGTGAATCCATCCAGATTTCTGCAGATTGAATGACACAGATGACAAGGGGGAGAGAAAAAGAGGCAAAGTAGAGCTTGTGTTCTGTAAAAGAAAGAAGACAAACTACTGCTTCACAGCCAGCAAAGCTGATCTAACAAGTCACTGTTGCTAAAGTGTGAGGTTGAGTCTCAATCTCTTTCCCAGCCTCCCAGCTGCACTTGCAGCAGCTCCAGTACTCCTCTGATCCCTCTATCTGTCATTTAGTCAGCTGATTCACCTCACTATTCCACACAAAGCTATCTTACCTTTCTGCTATTTCTCTTCAGGCTAATGGGTCAAAGTGGTTAATGGAGGGATACAACACATGCCAGAACCAGCACAAGGTAAGCAGCAGGATAACCAAGAGCAAGATTGTTGGGAGGGGAAAGGACTGGGGACTGCCACCCCTCTATTCTGGCAACAGCAAACTGTGACATGGTCTCAGAGTGTCTCGTGGAAGCACTTAGTGCAAGGACTTGTCATTAGAAGGGAAGAGGGAATGGAAGGGAGAAGTGGAACAAGTACAGGTCCTGATCATTGCTGGTTTGGAGGAATGTGGATGTAAGGATGTAAACCAGAGGGGTAGGAATCCTGTATGTCTGCAGAGGATGCCATTCATGGGTAGAAAAAGTATGTGCATGTGCAGGAGCTGCAGCACACCCAGGAGCCAGGGATGGATGATCTATAAGCAAATAGCTGCGTAGCTCCCCCAGGAAAGCTTGGGGCTGACTGCACAGTAGCTGCACAATACGTCTCCATCAAATCTGGTGTTTCTGAAGAGTTTTGCACTTACTATGCATGGATGGACAGCACAGCTCACAGGCAGAGCTGCTCCTGCTAGCCTGCTTCGTGTTCTGTAACTGCAGTGCATGCTCACACTGCTAACGTCCAGAGTTCCAGACATGCAGCAACTAGTTCAGAAGTGTCTGCTCCCTACAGCTACCAGACATTCGGAAAGGCCAGACAAATTTATGAAGTCCTCAAAATCTGCCTACTCACAGAAAGAGTGAATGTGTCTGGGAAAAGGAAGCCTGCAACATCCAGAAAGTCCTTCGCTACCTGTAGAAAAGCAAACACAAGACAACAGAAGTTTAGGGATGCTTGTTCTAATGAACTGAAGCCAGGCTGGAGCTCAAGTCTCAACTTCTTCACCTGTCTTCTCTACTGACCTGATTTACTATAACTGTTTTACAATGAATTTGAGAGGAGATGGTTTCACATCATGGAAATATGAGAGGTGTCTTGCAATTCAGCTTCACAAATGTTCCTGTGGCCAGTATGAGCTGCATAAGGAACTTATTTCAGGTCTAGACACCCATGAAGAAAATAACTGTAAACGAATAAAAGGCTCTGCACTAATGTGAGAATCCACCCTTCTCTCCCCTTTATACGGCGTTGGCTTATAAAATTAATTACTTACGTGCCTCACAGAGACGCAATACTTAATTAATATTTGTTAAGTGCTTTGAAATTCTGATGTAAGACATCATACTAGTGAGCACTATGACTAATACACTGTAAAAGTGATGCCAATGGTGTCGCTCAAGCAGAACGCTGGAAGGGTATCTATCCAGTTTCACATTTAAAAAGGAGAATGGAGCTGAAGAATGTTTAGGAAAGCATTTTAAAACTCAGTTATCCTAAAGGAAAAGGGATAATCGGGGAGGAGGGGAGCTAAAACAGTTTTCAGAGGAATTTACTATGCAGTATGCATCAACTCCTGCAAAGTCAGAGTGTAAGTGCCCACAGCAGAATCCTGGCTCTGGTCAAGTACATGGAGAAGGTTTCACCAGCTTCAGTGAGGTGCAGATTGTTAGCTTCTGTCACAGTTTCCAAGAGGTGCATCCAGCATCCCATACGCAGGTTTGCGGCTTTGCACGGTTGCTTGTTTACAGTTTAGGTTCAGGAAATAACCTCATCAAGCTAAGGCATGCTCACCATGTAAAAGCAACTGCTCAGCTTCTAATCATCTTTCTACTCCATCCCACATTTAGAGTAAATCTTTCCATTCTGGTAATGAATTTGGACCTGAGCTACCTATTCAAGTTGGTGGCAAAACTCCAATTAAATGGAAGCAGAGTGGAGATCACTGTAGACTCTGTAATGAAAAGGGGAAGAAAACACCCTGTGTTTAACAGTGGTTGTAACCCATATACACCCCTGGAGTTCAATTAATTTACTCAGAAGCCTGTGAAATTTGTAATTAATTTCTGACTGGAAAAAAAAAGGAGCAACATAAATTCAGGTAAATTATTTTTTCAGAATTAGTCCCCTATACCAAGCAGCATAAAGATTGGGAGAAACATACTCCTCACCACTTCTGGGTACGGAAAGAGTTAAAGAGCACATTTTTCAACTGGAAGCTTTGCACCTGGGAGGCTCAAAGGAGAAAGGCTATAAAGAGTAGCAGGTGATGGGCATCAAAATTTGAGAGAAGGTACCTGGGAGCTTCTACTGCTAAGA
Source organism: Antrostomus carolinensis (assembly GCF_000700745.2). Classification (NCBI taxonomy): domain Eukaryota; kingdom Metazoa; phylum Chordata; class Aves; order Caprimulgiformes; family Caprimulgidae; genus Antrostomus; species Antrostomus carolinensis. Next base: position 6,281 of record NW_010316926.1, on the reverse strand, counting down.
GGAGTCCTTTTACGGCAGGAGTCTACAGCTACTTTAGGTAGGAGACTAAGAGAAAATGTACTAGGATACAAGTTTGGGTTAATTTTTATTTCTTTTCAAAGGACTGAAGCCTGTTGTTTGGTGTGTATGGGACTCTTGGTAAGTCATTACTTGCCTTTTTCCAAGTGGTGTGTGATGGCTTCCATTGAGTATCTCTTCATGTGCTCCTATACAGCACAGGGAATCTTAGAGGTACTATTTATTGTAAGCCATCTCCTTAAGGTAGTCGTTTCAACTATGCTACATGTAGAAATGTTGTAGTACAGCAAACAAGCGCTTCTAAAGCAGCTTTGTGTCTATGCAACTGCCTAGAGCAAAGGTAATGATAAAGTTATAAATGAGTAACGTTTCCTCTTCACTTCTGTTATTATGCCATATCTTTCTAACTGAAGCACGGAGGCTTTTAGTTTTCTCTCTCGGTGCTTGTACAGCTGTGTCCACAAATGTACATATCCATTAAAACCCAAGGAAGTGTTCCTGGATACCAGGATTAAGCTTCAAGAGCTGCAGCTCTAATAACTTACAAGCAGTTCTCTGCTTTCTATTTAACAGAGGATTTTCAGAAATGTCTTGAAGCAGCTCATGCTGTAGCTCTAAGTGCTGACAGTTGCTTTCCAGTCCTAGTGGAATACACAACATGGCTCTTCCATCTAAACTCAGCAGTTAAAATGGGTTGGCATATGACCTACATCATGTTGCAGCTCTCTGGATGCCAAGGAGAAATAACAATAAGGAGCCAAGGCATAAAAATCTCAAGCCTAAAGCTTTTACTGACTGCCAGCTAAATCCCTGAGACTTGAAGTCATTGAAAACAGTGCCGTGTCACTTGTTGAGACATATAGGCTGTGTCTCCTTCTCATGAATATTCATTAACAACACAGTCCTATCACACATGGCCAATGTTTCTTTAGAGTCTGCCTTTTACTATGGCTGGAGATAACATGGGCAGGCAGTAGAGAGGAAAAAATACTGTCTACTGCTTGGCAAGGCTGCTTTCAGGGAAGGCCACTGATAAAATGCTTCCTATGTGTTCTGGAGAGGTCTAATTCTGTGGAGGGGCCAGAAGAAAATGATACAGGAGATGAGAGTATGCCATGCTGTATGTAAGTCAAAGATCCTTACTCAGTGATGTCTGCATTGAGCTGATAAGACCTGAAGGACTTGGTAAGACAACACTGTTCCTCATTTTAAGACTTCAGAAAAACCACAGCGCTGCTAAATAAGGTTGGCTTGTTCTCCTGACTGTGCATCCATCTACATCATCCCTGACTTTTTACCTGGCTAACTCTGGCTTCCTCCTACTGCCTTTGACATTTTTTTTTCCCCCCATACAGCCCAGCAGCAATCTCTAAAAAACCCACCTATATGGAGAGCAGCTGAATTGCCTCTACATGCATCTAATCAAGCTTAATCACTCTTACCTAGAACCCTTTCCAGAGTAGGTTCTTGCAGTTCTCTAACCTTCTAACTTTTCTGTGCCTGGTTTCAATGTTAACACTACTTTCATGGGTTTTTTATGCCACGAACACGACACAAATCCCTGTTTTACTGTTAATTTGTAGCTCTGGCAAGACTTGTATTCCTTCTACCTCCAACCTGCTAAAGTGAACTCTTGTTAGGTAGGCTAGTCATCCTGGATATAAAAATGTCCCCGTATTCTGAGTATCTTCTTATTTTCTCCTACCTCCTAAGTACCCTCCATACATTTCCAAGCCTCAGGTGAATGATCTTTCAGGTTACATTAAAATAAATGTTGTTCTGATGAGCATGTCTTTTCCAGCACTCCAGATCTGTGTACCACCCTGTATTTACATCTTCGATTTGTGGTGTTTATCAACACCATACAACTGGTTGTAGAGATTCCTGTAGAGTGCTGGAAGACTGGAAAGCACTGGTTTGAGGTCTTTGGGACTGTTTTAGACTTCTGCTGGATCAAACTTCCCTATGGATGTTCCCATTCCTTATGGGTCTTCCTTCTGGGGGAGTTCAATACATCAATTTTTTATTGATTTATTATAGACTGATCTCTCTTATATTCTGGCTATACTTACATTAGAAATAAATCCAGGTCTGTAAATTGAAACACCTGATGCCAAGGGCTCCGTCCCCACTACGTGGGTTCTGTGCATGTGGTTTGTTTAGACTAGTTCCTGACTGCTCTCATGGATTTTCCCACCTATGAGTTGTGGAGGCTGTTGGGCATTCTCCTGTCACACCATCTCTGGTGGTCCATCAGAAACCTTCCAGTGAAAGTGCAGTCCATGGAGGCAGTCTGCTTCAAAAGCACACTGTTTGGCTTTAACTGATTTAACATCATCATAGTGAGCATCTACACTAACTAGTGCTGGAGCACAGATCAACACCTGCCAGACAGACTGGGAGATTACTGCTGCCATTAATGAAGTTAATGGGCATCTGGAGAAGGCACACAGGGATGTGGAAGATTTCTATCTCTTTGTTAGTTAATGGGAGAAGCTTACAAAGCCATTCTTCAAAGCAGATACAGCTGAGATATGAAAAAGGAAAACACTGCTTGTTCACGTGCCTCCAGCTTGATCTATGAGAGGTCAAATAACATGATGGCAGAATGCATTTTTAGGGAATGGATAATTGGGTTTGTTATGTTTACTGTAGTGATCAAATCAATATCAAGCAGGAATTACTTTTTATTTGGTGTAGGGAGGGGTGAGAGAGGCACGGAAGAGGCAAAACCCCCCAAATTATCTGCTGTGTACTGAAGATATGCAGAGTACTCTGAGACAGCTCTGGAAACAGGCACTATGTATTTTAGCTGGTGGTAATTTAACAGTGCAGTCACTTATGAAAATATGTAAATACCAAGAAAAGAAAATTACCCTGCCTTAGGGGAAGAGGGGGGTTTAAATATAACTATTATTGCTGTGCAGTTCTTAAACAAACAAAAAAAACCCAACAAAAAACCCCCCAAAACAACTGCCACTCCACCAGATGAAAGTATTCTATCACTTAACTAAAGACACTCTAATGCCAGAAAACACCCCTGAAACATGCTTAAAAGCAAATATCAGTATAATTGGCCAGTGATGCTTTTCAAGTTGCTCACAACAGGGAAAAGACTAAGAAGCCCTGTTGAAATGGCAACTGGAACTGTGTTAATAAAATTGCAAGTTTTCTCATGTATCAGGCAGCTTTTCAGAAGTACACTCTCAAATAGTTTCTATTCCTTATGATATGCTGAGTACAAAAAAAAAAAAATAAGACTGCATCTTCAAGAAGTTAGCTCCCACACTAGTTTTATGGTCACGTAACTACTGCTGACTTCCAGAAACTGAGAAACAATACAGCCTTTTTCTGCAACCTCCTCAGTTATGCAAAATCACAGCTCCAAACTGTAAACTGAGTCACTAACAGCATTATAGACAAATAGAAAAATCCAGATAAGTCTCTTTTTTTCCCTTTTCCCTTCCCCCTCACTTGAATATGCAAAACATTTCAAGATCCAGTGCTCGCACACATGGGTTGTTGACTTCTGCTTCTGTGGCACTTGTACAGTTGGGAGTTGGACAAGGTGTCTGCATAAAAGTAGGCTAGAGCTGATGTGGCCTTTAGATCTGTATCTAGAGCTCCCTCCTAATTCTCAGACCAACCACAAGTTGCCACAAAATCACCCTTGGAGCTGCTTTTTAAGGGCTGTGCTGCAGATGAGATAAAGTAGTACAGGCAAAATAAGAGCAACTGCTGTGTGATAACAACGCTCACATGGAGTTACGTTGTTTAATAGGTAAGTTGCATTCACCTGTGTTGGCTAAACTGTGGCAGGTAGAAAAGAAAGGTCAAGTGCCCCAACAGCCACGTTGTTAGGGAGGGAGGGCGTGCGTGGGCCTGTCTCTTTGTGTGAGCTGCAACACTTCAGGTGCCTTAACCACAGTGAAAACAACCCCCAGCATCACCTTTTCCTCCTGCTCGGTTTTATGTTGTGGTCACAGCTGCAAAGGTAAGGATGTTATTTTGCTTCTTTTGCTTCTCTGGTATTGACTTAAAACCCTGAAGTTTGGACTAGAAAAGTGGCCTGGAAAGTACTATATTAACAGACAAGCAAAGCCTCTGACTTCTGGGGAATAACCAGCTTTGAAGTAAAATTTGTGCAGCAATAATCCATGCACACTTCATTAATTTCAGAACTGCAGCAGCAAAGTACTCCATAGAAAAAGCTGTAAAATAGTAATGAAGCATTTGGGTTTTATTTTTTTTCTTTTAATCCTAAAAGCTCCTTATCTCCGTTCTCCATGTTTTTTCATTCAATTTACAGTAGTCTAAATTAAAGCTCATCTAACAAAAAAATGACACATTAAGTTTGACTAACCTCTTCGCCTCCCTCCTGATGAGAATCCTTCTTTCCTCAGGGGAATAAATGCAACAACTTTAAAATTGCTACACTGCTTGTTTAAGATAACTTCTCTTTGCACTTTATGTTTAATGGAATTTGGCTGATTTGGGATATTTCAGCGCCTTAAATTATTATGTTGAGATAGTGAGGGCAGTAATTCTTCTCAAGTCTTAACTAAGACAAAATGATCTCTGGGCACTAAGGTGCTAAAAAGGCAGTATTCTGTTGTCTGTCAACACGCAGTTTAACACTGCATTTCAGTGCAGCTGTGAGTTACTGCTGGAACAAGTGCTCATGCCCCTTTTTCCCTCCCTTCTGCAGGAGGACTGTGCAGCTGCAGTGTATGTCATGGCCAGAAAGTTATGAGGCACTGGAAAACCAACTTCCAATCAACCAGCTGATCCCTAAACCTGCTGCAGGATGTAGAGCTGGGTGGTGGAACAGGGCCATCTTGCTGCCACAGCCTGCTATTACTCCAGCCTGTGAGGCTGGCCTAAGGTGGGAGGCTCATTTTTTTATTATTTCAATGTTTCAGTCTGATCAAAAACTAAAAAGAAGCCATCCAGTCCACTCTTATACTCCATGCTACATGCTCCCACTTTAAGAGTTCATGTAAATCAGTAGAAAGTAATTGATTTGGGTGGAAACCAATTAGATCGGGAGGCAAGAGGAACTAGCCTCACCAATAAAAAGAGACAGGGGAAGCCTTGTCTGGTTTAGTTACAGGAGCAATTTTAAACTGAAGAATTTCAATTTTTAAAGAAAAAAAAAAAGGGAGGGGGGAGCAACTTGTCCAAAGAAGAGCAACAAAGCTGGTCAAGGGTTTGGAGCACAAGTCTGAGCGAACTACGGTTGTTTAGTCTGAAGAAAAGGAGGCTGAGGGGAGACCCTCTCGTTCCCTACAACTACCTGAAAGGAGGGTGGAGAGAGGTGGGGGTCTGATTCTTCATCCAAGTAATAAGTGATAGGACAAGAGGAAATGTCCTCAAGTTGTGCCAGGGGAGGTTTAAATTGGATATTAGGAAAAATGTATTTACTTACACACACATCGGAACCGGCTGCTGAGGGAAGTGATGGAGTCACCATCCCTGGAGGTATTTAAAAGACTAGTAGATGTGGTGCTGAGGGATGTGGCTTAGTGGTAGACTTGGCAGTGTTGGCTTAACAGTTGGACTTGATGACCTTGAAGGTCCTTTCCAACCAAAACAATTCTATGATTCTATAGCAATTCCTCTTCTTCATGGTGTCAGAAAGAATACTAAACATGCTAAAGACAACTTCTCAAGTTGATCCTGTAGGATGAAGCAAATCTGGCTGTAGTCGTCTTACCATGTGGATGAGTTGCTACAACTTTTATGCTTGCCCTATTTCTTCAAATTTCTACCAGCAGTGCTTCTGCCACCAGGATTTGCACCGCACAGCGAGCTGTGGGCATCTGCCTGGTTTCAATGTCCCTTGGGCTCCCTGTGCCCCTCAGCCATGGGGCAGAAGCAATGGCACCCCTCGCCTCCTCCACCTCAAACCCACCCAGGTAGGAGCTGGCAGCGCTCCCCAGGGCAGCACTGTCTCTAGAAATGATTATTTCAGTGGGTGAAAGCAGCATCAGAGCAGCAGGTATCTACAGAAACTTGAATATTTTCTGTCTATCAGGCTTTGTTGGTAGCTTGGTAGATGAATTTGCCTCACACCTCACTTCTAAAAGCGGGTGAGGTGTATTTAAAGCGTAATTACCGTTAATGTGGTCCTGGTAATCATGCCGTGAGTGTAATTACTGCACTTGTTCATCCTCTCACAGGTCTAAGACTCCTGGCTTAGCAGGCCTGTGGCCATCTCGCCGCGATGCCACCCGGTTAGTGCCTCAGTTTCCCCCTTAGCC